>NC_079384.1:7666139-7878639 GCF_021018895.1 Seriola aureovittata
ATTCCTGACAGTGTGCGGACTTTCAAGACCTTACAGGTAATCTCCTGGGTTCAAGCCGAAAGTGACGGCTCCTGTCAGGTCCTGCAGAGTCATGATGATGATCTTTGATGTTCACATCTTTGCCCTTATGACACGCAAATCTCTCATGAATGACCTCAAATGACCTACTGGCTAGTTTCAAAAACACACTGGAGCTAGACCTCAAAACATGAGGAAGGAGCTACACACACTGGAGTATAATCAGATGTGTCACTTGCAGAAAAAATGTAGAGATTGTTATCTCTCTATGATGAAGAAGGTTGACAGGTGGCACAGAACTTGAATGACTCCACATCACAGGTTAAAGTAAATAAACAGGCAGCTGGCAGAGGTCCACATGTGTTCTTGTGACTGATCAGACTCTTTCATCTATTGTTCTACTTTCTATTAATTAATTATATATATAGACTATATTATTTTTCATAAACTGTACATCATACTTAGATTATGAAAGAATGCACTCACTACTGGAATGGTTGATGTCGTTAGGAGTGGGAGTCACAGGCCGAATACATCGCTGACACAGGCAGTCTTTTCCATTGAAGGTGACACAATCCCCAGCAGGAAAGGGCTGCCTGAGAGGCAGAGACAGAGACACAGGTATACCCCCACAATTCTTTGGAAAAATACTTATTCTAATATTCCACTAATATTCTTAAAAGTAAAAAGCCAAATAATTAATAATTGTTTTCACAGTTACTTGCAAATGGTGCAGGCAAAGCATGCTGGGTGATAGGTCTTCCCCAAGACTGTGACCACTTCTCCCTCCACAAATTCCCCACAGTTGTTGCAGAGGGTGCCGTGAAGCCTCTGGAAGTCCAGCGGACAGAGGTAGTCGCCATTCTTCATGAAGAAGCCGCTCTGACCCAAGTCACAGCCACACACTGCACACCCACACACACAGACAAACACACACACACACGCACACACACACACAGACAAACACACACACACACACACACACACACACACACACACACACACATTCATATAGGGAGCAAGAGAGATTCAGAGACTGAAAGAAAACTTCAACCAAACAAGCAGCATCATCCTGATATTAGTTACCTCAGTTTTATTTAGAAATCCACAAACTGTTTGACCTTATATGAGCCAGATTTCACACTAAAAGCATCTTTCTTGATTTTTCCACTAGCCTTTTGTAAAAAAAAAAAAAAAAAACAAACAAACAAAAAAAAACATTTGGACAAGGTGTTTATATGTTCTTATATGTGATATACCTGCTTTATATAAATATATTTTTTAGTTTACATTGTTGCCTTTTGTTAGGACATTGTTACAAGGAGAAGTTGACAACAGCTACGTAATCTATCAAAGGGATGACATCAATGCTATTTGGGCTGTCTGACCTTATGGTTGTTCCAGGCTTGCTGAAGGGTTGTTCTTGTGTTGTCTGTCTGCACGTTTTTGTGTCCATGTGTGTGTGTGTGTGTGTGTGTGTGTGTGTGTGTGTGTATGCTGATGACATGGAGGCAGCTTTTATCTCAGCTTGTTTGGAGTCATTTGATATGACCAAAACCTTTTCCGACACTGTGCCTCGGAACCTGCCACAGCAGAACGCACTGAGATGCCAAGGACAGATTTATGCTGCTCTATTCCTGACCTGCTGTGAGACACTCACAATGGACATGAGTTTTATTTAAATTTTCTATTTTTATGTCTGATTAAAACAAGCACAAACACGCTACAACATTCCATTAACCCACAAAGTGAGACAGATTTTTGTTTGACTTATGATAATAAATGCATAATAAAGTAAGTGCCCAAACAAATTAAGCAAATTCTGAGTCTGTGAAACCCACAGACCCTTTGCATCCTCAGGTCTTCCCACCGTTAAAATACTGAACGCTTCTCTGCTCTGAAAGTCCCTTTGTCTTCTCTGCGCTGTAAACACCATCACAATGCGATGAAAGGGCAACAACACGAGAAGCTTGTCAGTGTCGATTAGTGGGGACAATAGTGTGTTGGGGGAATATGTTTTCCATGAAGCAGAGTAACTCTGGTGACGATCCAGGAGGTTCTCACAACAGCCCATTGTACATGTAGAATGTTTTGTAATAAACTGAATCTGATGGCAGCCGCAGGATAACTAATGAATGAGGAGCAAATTCTGCTCAACTTTAAACTCATCTGCTGAAAATAAAGCTGTTTTCATGCAGCAAAAAAAGGTCAAATGTGACTTGTGTTACTGCTTGCATACAACTGAGTCCCCACCACAGAATGAATGCATTATTAGGCTTCTTATGCCACTCATGTTACAGAGCAGCTTTCCAATCCACCCTTGACCTTTCCTGATAATGTATAAAGTCTATCCTGACAGTGGTGTCATTGCAAGACACTCAAAAAGTGCATGTGCACCTGCTCACATCAACATAATGATGGTACTCACCTTTGCAGGTAAAGCACTTTATGTGGAAGTGATTGTTCTGGACTCGCAGCACCTCTCCTTTGCATTGCTCCCCACATCTGAAGCACTGGATGACCCGCTTTCCTGACGGAGGGTCTTGGTGGCAGCCATCCTGAGTGAGCAGCACTACAGCAGCAGCAGAAAGAATACGTCAATCAGTTGAGTCTTGACCGATAAAAACCACAAACATCGACCTCATGTCGGATTTACATGGAAAGTCAGGGGAGTCATTAAGATTCAGCATCTGGGGACCTTGATTTTCTGCACCAAATTTCATCCTATACTATTTGAGATATTTGAGTCTGGACTAATGAGTAACTATCGTTCTCTCTCTGTCACAGTAGGTTTATCCTTCTTTTTTGTTCTGGTTGAGCAGTTCATTACAATACAGTAGTCCCTGAGAACTGTCCATTCAGTGCTTACATAACGGAACATAATGTCCAGGGATGCTTTGTTTTGGCACACAAACACACACACATATACATACAACCACAAACGGGGTCACATTAATCTGTAGAGGCTTTAATCCAAGTTATTCCTGCCTCACAAAATCAGACAAGAGCTCACAAATAAGCCATTATTTCTCTGCAGAGAGGAAAAAACACTGTCAGCGTGGGTGTTTGCTCCTGTGCGCCAAACCATGTGTCATACTGTATCATGTGGCTCTGGAGACGAAAGCTCAACCTCATTCTTTCTCCTTCTGTCTCTTTCGTGTTTATATGGCAGCAGAAGCGGTGGATGCCTGTACAATCTAATCACAGCCCACTTGAAAGGTCCTGAATGTGATTAGCAGAGGAGAGCAAAGGAAGAATGTGGCACGTCGAGAGTCTCCCCGACGTGTGGACCCCCAGCGCACAAATAGATAAAACACACACACACACACAAACACACACACACACACACACAAACTTAAATTCACTCATGAGGCAGATAACAGCTTAAAATATACCTTAAGTTATTCAACCAGAATAGAGAGATTTTCACACTCGCAAACGCTGGAAGAGGAAATATCTTCTCGACTGTTCTGGTTACCTAACTCAGCCTCGTGAACACTAAGAAAATTGAGTCAAGCACCTCTGGTATGTGGCCCTTAAGTCTGCCCCACTACAGGAGAGATTTGTTGCTATAGCAACAAGCATGTCGTAACAAACTAGATTAAGGGACCATGCCTTCCAAAGGTGAATGTAAAGTTCACCATAAAGCAAGTGTGTACATTATGCAGTGTTGTGGCAATAATAACCTACCACAACGTGCCATCTAACTGCAGTGCAAACTGTGTTGCTGATGACAAAGAGCCGTAATCCACAACATACCAGCTACAGCTGTAGGAGAGACTGCTGAGTTTTTACAAGTGCTTGTACCTAAATCTCCAAAAGCAGAGCAACATTACAAATCTTACTGTGACGTTTTAAATAAGCAATAAGCAATACTTATTGTTTGCATCATGCAAACAGGCATTAGGGACACTTTTGTTGAAATTCTGACATCATATCTGCCAGTAGAGCAGCTTTGCTAAAAGCTATGAGGTCAACTCCACACTGTGATTGAGATTCTACACAGACACAATGTGCATATTATGCAATCACATAAAAACTTATGAACATTAGTGTTATCGCTGCCAAACCTCCAAATCCTACCGGGAATACGACACGTCCTTCTGGTCGAAGGCTCCAACAATTACTGACCTTTGTCCTAAAACAGCCCAGATATTTGGTAATGACAGAGCTGTGTTGCCAACACTAATTATTGCAATCCATTTGTCATGGGGAAATGCACAGAACTACTGCAACAGTTTAATATTCACATGACAGGTGTGTCTGCGCTGTTATCTTGTATATAAATTCCAACCTTTGTATGATTTAAGAACGGATGTCTGGAGTCCTCAGATGGAAAGTCCAAAATGTCTTCCAGTCTTTCTTGATCTCTCCCAGAATGTGAAGCTGATCCGGTGTCAAGTATTAGCAAATGGTAGATTTAGAAAGACGGCAAATGGAGAGAAACCTGAGACGGACAACTAATCACACAGCCCACTATCTCCAGCTATGAAAATCTGTGTGTGTGTGTGTGTGTGTGTGTGTGTGTGTGTGTGTGTGTGTAAAGAGTGAGGGAGTATCTACATTAAGTGTCCAGATTTTTTAAGCACTGATGCTATTTTAGGTACCAAGTGATGAGATGTAAAGTATGCATGGTACCATACTTTTATATTTTTTGACCATACAATGAGGTCATTTACTTTTACTACAAAACTATCTTTGTTTCAATGATATTAGTGTGTGTGTGTGTGTGTGTGTGTGTCTGTGTGTGTGTGTGTGTGTGTGTGTCTGTGTGTCTCTTTTTAAGAATAACTCATTGGTTGAATTACTTGCTGTTTACAAGATGATGTTATTGATGATAATGTAATAAACTTTAAGTAAAGTGTTTTCAGATTCAGAGCTTTTAGTGGTTTTGAATGTTTTCTTGGTTACAAATATTTTATTTCACAACACGAGGTGGTTATCATGCGCCTGTGTATCAGGAACACCCAGTTTCCCAGGAACATGACATCACTAAATATGATCAGAGTTACAGATACTCCCGCTACAGAAAAAAAAAAACAATAACTGTGAGATGTAAATGTAAAAGCTCATATAAACTACATGCAGCCAGTGTCAGTGCAGCGATTCCAGCAGTTCCTGAAAGGGAATCAGACTCTGTGTATCAGATCGGCAAACGGCAGGAGGCTCTTATCTGAACAGCCACCAGTCTGGTGAAATGAATGACAGTGTTTTTTCCATGATGCTGTCACAACAGATGATCGGTTTGTTGCCTGTTACTGCAAAATTGAATAATCAAGGCAAACAACTTAATTCAGAGGTATTGCTAAAATCACATGCTGGTCTTACCCAAGCCTGATGCTCTATGACAAGCTGCAACAGCTGTGTTTGCACTTTTCCCCACTTGGCCACCACAGTTTTGTTTTGTTTTTTATCTCCAAATGTAGTTTCTAGATTTGGGAATGTTTGGTTTGAGAGTCTTAATAGATCAAAAATATAAAAAGTAGAGCATTAAATAATGTAACTGTTTTCAGAATTCATAGACAGGAGCTGTTACACATCCAATCTCAACCTTACCAAATAATAGCAATGTCCTGCCTAGAAAGGATTTATGATAACACTGCACAGTATAACACAATGTATAACATAAGACCATTATGGCTCAGTTTGCATAGAGCAGTCAAGACAAAGTTAAAATCCATAACGAGTCAAATTAAACCTCTATGGGGGCATCACATAGAAAAACCAAAAGAGGCACAGAGAACAGACAAAGTGAAATACACAAAGGTGTTGAGCATTTAAGTTACAATGAAAAAAAATATGTCACATTCTTCGTTACTGAGGCCAAATATGTAACCATGGATCAAGACTTTTTGACATGATAAAAATTGTATACTTCATCACAAGTTGCAAACAAATTATATAAAGACAAACATAAAGCAATCTGCAGATAAAATGAAATGAGAAATACCTTTCTCTTTCATGACAGTTGGTTTCTGCTCTTTGTTTCTCAGGGCAGCGGATCAGAGTGAGGAGAGGAACTAACTGGACTGCTGGTCCAGAGGAAAAGGGGGTGGTCCAAAACACAGAGGGCAAGAGTGATTGTGTGTGTGTGTGTGTGTGTGTGTGTGTGTGTGTGTGTGTGTGTTTGAGAGAGAGAGAGAGACAGAGAGAGTGTTGTCAAAGAGTACAGTAGGAGTGGCACTGCAAAGTGTTCTTATTCATATTTCAACACTTGAGATGTGAAAAATGTGTCCCAGATATTGTTATTTGTTTGAATAAATGTCTGATTTTTGAGAGAACTACTCCTTCAATAGCCAGATAATGGACGGTGGCCTTTAGTGCAGATAAGTGACTTGTTGTGTTCCTTTAGTCGTAGTATCTGCGAAATGAATACAAAGTCTTTATGTTTGTGTAGAGGTAAGAAGGGGTTGGTTAAGATGGAGCCAGAGGCCTCTTGTCATAAGGTACATCTTCGAAAACACTTCTAATCTCCAAATAAATTGTAGCACATAATGACAAGTCATTCATATAACAATTAGTGGAGCTAACTCAAATAAAGGATACCACCCATCACAACCACATAAAGAAGGAAATGATTCAATACCTGCCATCTCTGCAGGCATACCAGCCAACTTCTCACACAGGATGTAGTCATCAGGGTTGATGAAAGGCAGCTGCTCCATCATGGACTGTTTAGGAATGAGGTAGAGAACTTCTGCAATTTCACCATCTTCAATTATTGACATACGCCTGACTGAGTTCTTCCTCTTGACTCGGTCCAAAACGACCATTTCATTGCTGTGGCTGGAGCCGCAGATCCTGCCCAGGCTGCTGAGGTTGAGAAGGTTCGACATGCTCGCGCTGTCCAGACCGTCAGCCGAACGGTTAAGGCTGCAGATGGACTCCAAGTGAGAAACCATGAAGCAAAAACCTCAAGATGTTAAAGCCTTCTGTTGAATGGCAGGTATTAAGTTGCTCTCTAAGACTCTGTGACTGACTCAGAGTGTGTGTGTGTGTGCATGCATGCGTGTGTGTGTGTGTGTGTTGTCCATCAGGCGGTCAAAGACTAACTCCTACCCCACGACCCTTAAGAAGATTAAGTGAGGTATATTTTTAGGGTTTATCTTCACAGTAAAAAGAGGATCTGAGCTCTAGGAAGTCACTATCAGGTAACCTTCTTCCCTCCATTCCTGTGACTTTGACAAATATGTCATCACATGAGATGCATTCCTCCACTAGGGCACACTTGTAAGAGGCTTATGAGCTGTACCTCTGTATTGTATCATCTATTTATGTATGTATTACAAAATAATATTATTTAATGCTTCAGGTCGGCCAGTTTCTGTCTGATCCCTGGTTGGATTACGACCGAATACAAGCACCAGATGGACACAGAATAACTCATCTTCAAAAACCTTTCATGACATTGATGTTTTTTTCTCAGTAATCCACCATGTTACTCAGCACTGACTGCAGTCTTTTGGATGCTTAGCTTTAGATCAGGGAACTCTCTACTTTTAACCTGGCAGACAGTCAGGGACAGGAGGTTGGCACTCTGAACCTGGATCTTTAGAGAGAACTTGTTGTACTAAAGTATTTGAGGACTGCAGCATTATTCAAGACGGGACCGCTAAAAACTATTCAGATGTTTATAGTGTGTTAATTCTATGTATAATCATAAAACCGGATGAATTGATTGAAAGCACTGGCTCAAAACCAGGTAACATTTTGTACCAAAATACACCTGTCTCATCAAAATATACTGAGCTGCAAACCTCTCATTTCACGCCTCTTGCACAAACGGAAAAATATGTTTTTACCCGCAGGAAGAGAATAAAGTGAAGCTAGACTCTTTATTATTTAATCGTGTGCCTATCAGGGTGAGTAAGCCTACTGTATGTGCGTCTGCAGAATACTTACTAGTGGCTGATGCCTTTTAATGTCACACATAAAATAAATGGTAACGGTAAAATGACGAAAAACATTGGCACAAGTGGTGCAAGAGAGAGGAATATGTACAAGTACAGGGTGTTCCGATGTGATGACACTTCTATCGCAGAGGAGCAGTCTTATATAATATAATATATATAAATCTGTGTACCTGAAACATGTCGTGCTGCCATATTTATCTGAAGCTATTTTAATGAAAGCTACATACTTGCAGCTGTTGACAGTATGATGGATGTGATATGAAGAACTGTAACCATGACTACCTATCACACATACCCTCACTAACTTACAGAAAGGCTTTAGATATGTTAACATCCATCTACTGAGGAACAATAGAACTAAAATAAATTGTCGACTAATGAAAAGAAACTCAACAAAAGCCCAAGTGAAGCCGTAGAGAGACTCACAGGCTTTTATCCCACACTGACTAGATAAATGTGTAATGAGCTCCACCTACTGACTGTAATGTGCTTTACGTGTTTTGCTGAGAGTTTAAAAAGGAAATTCTATCGGTTATGTTGGTCAAATTTACAGTGTACTGCATTGTAAAATGATTTTCTACATTTACAGTTCATGTGCTGATTTCAGATATGTCAAATATGATGAATGTGAGTTCTTCATTTTTTTTTTTTTCCTTATCGTTAGTATGTATAATGTTTGTTGATGATTCAGAATTTACAAATACCTACAATCCACCGCCAGCTGGATGCTGCCAAGCAAACATGTAATTATCAAGCTTATTTTTTTAGACATGCGACATCAAGATTTCAATGTCGAAAGAACGACATTTTATTTTTTGATGTTTTACGTAAAGTAGATAAAATTCCCTTTGTCAGTTACACAAATAAAGAAAATCATAAAAAAACAAACATAAAATTTTGTGACATGCAATCTTACACAACATCAAAGTTGTTTAGTTACCTCAGTCACTGACTGTGCAGTTGTGGCAGTGCAACCGACTGAGGACTGAAGATAAGGTCGATGAGTATCGATTAAAAAAAAGTGGTGACATTTGACTTTTTTTCCTACTTACCCGCATCATTTAAAAACCTAAAATGCTAAAACGATATTTACTATAACATATTACTATTTGGGTGTAAATACTGTTTAAAAGGCATTTTTTATCCATTAATTCTGTAAACCATCTCCTGTAGCAACCACAGATACTATGGAGAACCAATGAGGTTTCAATGAGGTCGACAAACTCCAGTCTGAAAACTGGTGATGGAAAAAAATCAAAAAGAAAGAGAGAAATGTTCATGAGTTGATTGAACGAGATCGAACAGCACCGTCATCTTCATCGTCATTTCGCTCTTCCTCTCCCTGGGTGAGTGGCTCTCTGTCTGAGTCTCTCTCAGCCTGCCCTGACCTCTTAGTCGTCTTGTTCAGGGTCCCGCCCTGCAGGAAAACAAATATTAACTAAACACACTGTACATGGTGATAAAGTCAGCTCACACAAGACACATACAGAACATATATAAAACGGTACACAGGCAGTCTAGGAGATGTCTGACCTGTCTGTGGTCGACAATGTTGAGCAGCACTGACGTGACGATGCAGCCGATGGTGTTGGCCAACATGAAGATCATCATCCTCTGCCAACGCCACAACGGAATCTTTGTTTCACTGGCCGACAAATTGAGAAAACCGTACAGGTAAGTCAGGATATATAAAATAAAGCATGGACCATCAGTGCAGTGCAGTGTTACCTACCTAGACTTGGTGCCTAAGATCTGTCCGACAACCAGATTGGAAACCCCAATCCCAACCATCTGTATGGACGTGGCCAAGCCCATGGCTGTTCCCAGAGTCGCCTGAGGTACCACGAGGGGAATAGACGGCCACATGCTGGCCTGTGATACAGCACCGAAAGGAAAAAGACAACACACATCAAATCAAATGAAAACAAAGTGTAAATTATTTTCATTTTCTGTTCCTTTTTTTTTTTTTAACATTTACCCGATTCGGCCACTAATGTAGAGGGATTGGAAACTATAATAAACACTACATACAATATACTGTAGAATGATTTAAGGCTAATCATTCACAGTTTAAACAATTTACCAGGACAATGATTAGTGAAATTTATGACATATGAGAACAACATTGACATTTAACTGAAATATAATTACGTGTTAGTTGAGTCTATTTGAGTCAAACTCACAGCAGCGAAGGAGTAGGTGACTCCCAGCCATATGGTGGAGACCAGAGGAGGGACGAAGGTGAAGGCCAGGAGTCCAAACACAGGCAGCGTGAGGACTGCACAGGTCAATGCAAAAATGCCCCGCAGACCCACATAATCCTAGAATGCACATACAAGAAGGTCACGTATTACACCAACCTACCTTCTTGTTTTACACCACTTCATACTAGAGGTTTTTGAATAATTTTGGGACAGGAAACAGTTTTAGGATACAGATACTTACTATGAGAATGCCCACGCTGGCTGACAGGACCAGTGAGCTGTCATAAACTGCCCCAGCGATATAGGCCGCCTCCTTCTGACTATAGCCACTGTACTTATCCTGAATGAACTTACTGTATAGGAAAAACACAGCATGGGTGTCCATGTTAAAACAGAATGAGTGCTCATGTTTATGCACCATGCATCAATATATTTCTGTCTGTCAGGATCCCTACAAATAATACTGTGTGTACAGTACTAGCATTTAAGAAACCCACTTCAAATATATGCATGAGTTGTGCGTTGATAACTCTACCTGGCATCTGCAATGAACGGGAAGATGCCGTTGTAGAAGAACATGATGGTGAGAACCAGGAGCCAGTATCTTAGCGACAGGAGCTTCACATCCTGAATCCTCTATACACACGTACACACAAACAAATAATTGAGTCCGTGCAATCGCTTCAGGACGTACTGCGTGCACACAACTAAACAGTGACGGATACTTTATAATGATGCTGAAATCGGGTTATTTTTAAAAGATAGTGCCATACCACTTTACGAGATTCCTCTTGGATGGCTCCATCAAGACCGAGCTGCCTCATTCCAACCTTGTCCAGGGCACTGACTATGATGGCAGATATAAAGCCCAGCACACATAATATTGCACCTAGAAAACAAAGCATTATGTGGCATATAATATGAGAAGAATACATAAATCATGCCATAAAAATCTTGAGGTTACGTACCACCCCAGAGTGTCCACTGCATGCCATAATTGTCTTCAAACTTCTGGGTGAGGAAGAAGTTCAGGACTGAACCCAAGCGTGAGAAAGCCAGGGTCAGACCAAAGGCCAAGGCCAGCTCCTTCCCTTTGAACCAGAAGGCTGTGATGCGGTTCTGAACAACTAGCAAGGAGGAGGATGTGAGTACGGTTTAGGAGCATTCCTCAGAGTTGACCATTGTAAAAAGTTTTTGTGTCTGTAAGGTGGCCTTACTGGTCAGAGATCCATTGCCTGATCCAAACAGCAGTCGGCCTGTCAGCATCAGTGGCAGCAGATAGGGAGTTCCTTTGAAGTGGGAACCCAGTGCAAACAGGGATGAGCCCAAAACACACAGGAAAGAAAACAGAAACACCCCGACTGCATAGAGGAGGAGACAGACATTGAAATATTTTTATTTGTCTTGTACTTGTTTAAACAGATTTGCAAATAAGATGAAAATAAACTTACAGCGGTTTCCTAATTTGTCAATCAGGAACCCTGCGATAATCACCACTACTGCATTCCTGTTGATAGGAGAGAAAAACGACAACTGAAGCTGTACTCTAATAAGCCATTTATCAGTTTATGTGCAGTTCAGTCAATGTGTGCGTGTGTGTGTACTGACGTCCAAGCATAGATTGCATAGAGAAGATTATACTGCTGAGGGCTCATCCCCAGTCCCTCCACACAGTCCACTGTCCCATTGATCACTGTTGCATTGGGACATGTCAGGTTCTGGTCAGATAAGAGGAAGGCAATGATTTTAAGTTAGTATCTCACCAAAAACTGAGGTCAGAGCTGGACATCCTGATACCAAATTACAGAGGTACAATGTTGAGTAAATGTGGAGAAATCATTTGATACTGATAATATCATTAAGCTGTTCTGCCCTGCTACCTCTTACTCACCCCTTGGAACTGATCCTGTAGGACACTGGGGATGTCAAAGCAGAAGTAGGAGCCAAATGTCAGCAAACAGTTGAAGAACAGCACCACAAAGCGATAATATGCTGTAAAAACAACAAAGAATGGGATGACTGGTTTCCCCCAGCTGTTTCAACTTCACAAACTATTACTATGAAAGTGGACAAGAAGGGATATGGATGGACAAGAAGAGGTACTGACACAACTGAAGGCTTCAGTATTTCACCACATAGCAATGACTCAAAAGAAGTTCAATTGCATGGCTCATCATCTTGCAGATTAAGTTAAAAATTCAAGTGAAATAACAATAACAACAGCACATGAGCGGAGGGGGACTTTAAATTCTGTTAGCTGATTTTCCCTCCTTAACTTTTTTCTAATAGCAGCTTTCGTGTTGACCTCCCTGCAGAATTAGCTCATAGCCTGCCTTTTATTGTTTGTTTGTTTTTAACAATACATTCCTAAGATAGTAAGTCATTAGCTAAAATTAAAGTTCTGGCTACTTCCCATTTAGTCACATGAAATCAGCGTAAAATGCTGAGCTGGTCATTCAGTGGCCCAGTTTTTCAGGGAAGTATATTGTAGGTTTACGACACAGAGGTCTGGTGCTCTAGCAAGGCAACATTTGGTGACTAAAGTAGCAAACTTTTGAGAATTAACACTATAGTAAAACGTACCTCTCTCTGCCGGTTGCGCCATTGTGTGGAAGAAGGACGTTAGCAATAAAATAAAACTTCCAAATCACATCCTTTAGTGTTGTTTACATAAACAGCCTGGAGTATCGGGGGTCGCAGGGAACGGTGACGTCTGCTTCAGCTACTCTGGCCTGGAGTCTGCAGACCGCAGCTCTTTAAGCTACATGGATCGATCTGTTGTTGTGTAAGGAGGAAGCCGATGGTTTGGAAATCTGCGCACATAACATACCAGACCGTTTTTTTGTGCAGAAACTTTATTTATAAAGAATAGTACGGAATAATTAAAATTATTAATCAACCTTTTCAACAGCAGTTTACTGTTGTATTTATGTAATTTTAAAAACCTTTGTAGGAAAAGAAAAAAGAAGAAGAAGTCCGGACAGAAATTGTAATCCTTTGCTTTTTTCATATTTAAAATATATAAATACGCGTTTTCTTTCACTAATTAAATTTGAACAATATTTTTCAATTACAATTATTAAGTGTTGGGATTTACAAAAAAAACTACAATTACAATCAATGTGAGCCAAAAAGCACAAGTTAAAATATAACTGGGTGTAAACATTTGTATGGTATTTTATTCTTGTTTATTCTTATTATTTTTGAATGCAGCATTAACATCCCTAAAATCTATTACATACACATCCTTTCTGATTTCTTTCCAGCTAACATTGCCTTTTTATGCTTGTCAAATCAACATTTAATTGAAGTTTCAGTCTATTAAAATCTTCATAAAAACAATGGAGCAAAAAGGATAAACCAAAACCATCAAATTGCCCATTAGGGCTGCTTACTTTAGTATGACTCTGAGATAACAACTACATTGGTCACCTCAATATTTACATATTCACATTTTCATATTGAGAATAAATCTTGTACAACTGAAGATAGGTTGCGGTGTATATATGTGGTTCCAGTACCAAGTCTGATCACACATAAAGTACAGCTAAATCTTAGTTTTAAATCTTTTAAAGTCCACCATTCCTTCCTTGCGTCATTGTGTCCTGAAATTTAAATCAATAAAACCAACATGTGTCGACCGGTTTGTAGTCCACCTGCTGACAGCTGCTATGTGTCTCTCTTTGACTTCTGCTATTTCTAATTAAAGACCCGTAATTTACTTTATATTATAAGATATCTCTTTGTAAAGGGTTCTTGCAGGGTAAAATGCGAATATATATAGCGCGTTTTACAGTTGTCCCTCGGTGGACACCATAGGACACTGGTGCTACAAACATTGTTGTCCCAATTTAAAGGGTAGCATGCGCTTCATAAACTGTGTGTTCACGTAGGTGGACTATGCCTTAAACCTTGGAAATGTCTGTCTTGCGTAGGGCTAAAACATGGGAAATATCTGAGTCTGAAGAGGAAACCGACACCGACACAAAGTCCGATTTAAACCATGATGAGAGCAGTGAAAGAGCGACAACAGTCAGCACGGGCTTGAAAAAGGATCCGAGTTCACAACACAAACGCAAAACCTCGTCAGCAACAAGAAGTGAGTCTAGTTACACTTCTGCTTTGCCTCCTCCGCGGCCAGGACGCTCCGGCACACCAAGTCCTGCGAGAAAACGCCGCACCAAGGAAGAGATAGAGGCGGACAGAGAGAAAGCCAGGGAGAGGAAGGAGGAGAGAGAGAGGCAGAGAGCAGCCAGAGCCCAGGAGAAGGAGGAGAGGAGACAGGAGCAGCAGAGGAGGAGAGAAGCCGCGGAGAACCTCAAGAGTCTCAGGCCGGAGAACTGCCTCAAGTGTCTGACTGTTTGCATTGATCCAGGTAAGCAGGCTCACCGTGCTGCCTTCAGGTGCTGTCGGAAACTTTGCGGCCATTTGCTGAAATTGACAACATGTCATGTCATTAGGTTATAACAATAGGCTGCATATAGGGATATGCATCTACTATAAGCCAGTGTGTTTCTCTCCAGCTCTTCTGCAACAGGATGGCTCAGACATCTTGCTGGATACTCTGGCTGCCTTTGAGTGGAGGTTCAGCATTGAGAGCCAGCAGCTTCCTCACTGCATCACCTGGACCAGAGATTTACCCCAGGTAAGCACAGGATGCTTTTCATAAGAGACAAACCCAACAATACTAAAATTCAACTGACCTGGAGCTTGTGGAGCGTGCAGAGCTGCTAATGAAAATGTCCACATCTGAATGTTTTGTGTACGCTGCATGTTATCTACATCTGTAAAGTCCATATCTGGACTCTTTCTTTACATATGCTCAGTATGTCCTTCATTTTTCCAGTTTCTTCAGTGCAATCATCACAGTTTTGTTTTTAGCAGGGAGACGACGGGATGGGCTCAGTGGAGGAGGAGCAAGTGCTGCTGGTGCTGGGTCTGACTGACTTCATGGAGATGGTGGTTTCCGTGAAGACAGTAAGCAGCCTTTCAAGTTGTAATAAATGAACTCTATTGGCAGCCCACAGGATGGACTCTGCAATAATGTATTTTGTTGCCCCTGCAGATGCTAGACAGTGAAGGGGAGGAGACAGGGGTGGGGTCTTTTCTCAGTCCTCTTTTGGAGTGTCTCAACCGTGATGCCAGGAAGGTTGTCACTCTCTTAGTGACAGACTCTCAGCCAGATTACAGGTCAGTGTATCTGACTGTGACTGCGGCCTATGATGGGCAGAGAGATAGATACTAAATAACTCTTTATTCAGTAAATTTATTATTCTGAATGTATTCGTCTCTAGCGGGATAAAATACTTGTGCGTTAGCTTTCAGACTGACCTGACTTATTGGTTTACTTACCAACAGGACAAATGCTTGTGATGTGCAATCTGAATTAGGAATGGAGAATCTTGATATTGAAGAGGTTTGTTTACTTTAAATCATCATAATTTTCAGACCTTAACTTACCTGCATGTGAGAGAAATGATGTTCACTGTCCACAGAAGATGAGAGATTTCTTTGGTACTGTCTTTCCAGGTCCTTGTTTACCTACAGCTTTGCAAGAATATCTCACTGGTCTTCCTGGATGGCTGGCAGGACGTCACCAACCACGTGTGTGCTGTCACTAAGGCCTTGTCAAAACGCCCTTTCAAGTATGCACCTACTCGTGTTTTTGTCACATTAACAGAAAATCAAAGTTTCCTTCAGACATCGACTCTAAACTGTTATTGGCCTGTTAAAAACAAATATACTTGCTCACTAACCATATAAACAACGCTGTTCTCTTTCACTCATGAGATGTCCTTCAATGTCCTCACAGACTCCTGACAGAGCGAGCAGAGCTGCCCTTCTGTGTGGACGGTTCGTGGGCCAGCGGGGTTCGGGTAGAGAGGGATGGCTCGGAGCTGATCCAGGTCTGGAGCAAACAGATCCAACAGCTGAACAGAGTTAGCCCTGCTGTGGCCTCCACTGTGACTGCAGCCTATCCCTCTCCTCAGCTGCTGCTGCAGGTAGACCGGAGTGCTCCTCAACATGGTCCTGCAGAGCTTCTTTACAGAATGAATTCACAAAAATATAAATTTTTCTCGTAATTCAATTCCCATGTTTTTTTTGTTTATTTTTTGTTTTGTTTTTAGGCGTACCAGAGCTTGGGGTCCGAAGAGGAGAGGAAGGGGCTGCTGGCTGGTCTCATAGTGAAAAGCGGAGGTAAAGAGAGACGTATAGGACCAGAGATATCAGCCAGAGTTTACCGCTGCTTCACAGCCCAGAACCCCCAGCTGGTCCTGGACTAATTTGTAAAATGAGATGGATGGATATCAGCGAGGATTAATCTGGTTTCTAATGACACTGTGTCACCACTTGGCTGCTAATACATAAATGTTGATGTTTACAAGCTAAATATATTCCTTAGATATCATGTTCACCTTCCAGGAAAGTATTATTTATACTCATCTGAACCTCTGCAGATTCAAGGAGTAGAATATGTTTTGTAAAATAAGGAATAATACAATGTATAATATGTTAATACAATAATCTATTATGTATAAATGTAAGCTGTGCTCCATTAACTGTATAATATTATTTGTATATGTTTGAACTAGTGTATAAAATGAGCTGCAACAGAACCTTTTAATTTAATTTTATAGAATTGCCTCTGTAAGAAAGTTCATAAACAAAGCATAAATGTACAAAGAAAAGCACTGAGTAGCAAATCCTCTTATAAGCATGAACACAACCACTGTTGATATTCAAACCAAATGCTGATTACAAAACACATTTACAAAAAAGTCATTTCCGAAGTATCAAAAGCAACTCCTTTCCCCCTGGAGTCTATCCCTGAGAATAACAAGGGTGTTTTTTTTTGCTTTTTTGTCAGAGTCATATTTGGCAAACATCAGGCCTCACAAAGACAGTGACTGGCATATTTTAAAGATAAAATGAAGAAAAAAACTGAGTAATACATATGGCTCTTATTAGCCCCATGATAGAAATTGGCTAAAATGAGAGTGAATGACCTCAATGTCACTCTAATATCTGAACTGCATTAAATGTCTCACAGACTACAGACTCACTCCCTTCGCCCCATTCATTGAGAAATTTGCCCCGAGTGACACAACATTGCTAGATAAAAAAGAGAAACAACAATCCAATTAAATATCCACTCAAATATTGGCTAAAGAATGAGAATGCTGTTTTATCCATGATTTCAAACAGGAGACACTGATGGCAATGGTAGAATAGCTGTGTGCCAAATACTTAGAACTACGTTTTGACTACTATGTCATGTCCAGCGGCATCTTTTGCATTGGTACTCCTCTGGCTCAGAGCAGCAGCTATCGTAGTCACTGCTGGGAGGAGTTGGAGGGCAGTGGCAAGTGCAGGGCTGAGTTTGAGGTGATGTTTGACAGGGGCACTGGTATGAGACTGTGTCAGGAAATGGGCTGGTGCAGGGGCTCGGAGAGGCGCAGGCACTCAGGCTGGATACCGGGCTCATGATGGGGCTGGGGCTGGGGCTGGGGCTCGAAGGTAGGCTCGTCTCTTCGTAGAAGTCCTCAAGCAAGTCGCTGTGCTGCTCTGAGGCTTCAGGGCTGCTGCTGAGGGTGAAGACCCAGCCCAGCTGTGTGTGGAGGAGGGTGCGCAGGCCTGGGGGCAGCTCCAGAGCACCAAGCATGTCTGGGCAGCAGGGCAACATTTGACGGAGTCGGGCACAGCAAAGGTACTGCAGGGAGGTGGGTGTATAGCAGGCACGGATCACCTTCATACTGCTCTTGGCTGCTGTGGAGCACACCATGGGGTAGAACTTCTTGTTCTGCAGCCTTGTGGCAGCGACACCTGTTGTAGCAGAAGAGGTGACAGGATGAAAACACTGAAACATTAAAATTCTATTTCCTTTGACTGTATATGAAGTTTAATTATGCTGCTTTAATTACAGGGAAACACGCACCTATGCAGTGCCGATTCTTGTAGAAGGTCAGGGTACCATGCCAGGTGTCCAGGTGCAACCCTATGATGGAGCCTTGCCCAAATCGAGAGGAGAACTTCACTTTGTCCCCTTTGTGCTGGAGGAGACCTTTAAACACATGTAGATAAGAAATTGAACTGATTATTTCGGTCAAAAAGTCTCTATCCAGTTCACAGACTCCTCTGATAACTCATGGTCTATTGTAATCCCTGTACTCTGACTCTCTAACCTGTGTAGGAAAGTCCCCAACTGTCTTCATCATGGCCCAGCAGGCTGCCAAAGCTGTATTTGAACTTCTCAAGGTTCACCTCTGAAGTTCCAATTCCCACCATCTACAACAATCAAACAACAGAAAACAAAACCTCAGAAGAGAGCAGTAGCAGTTCTAGCTCATCATTAGATTATAGACTGTAATGATACTTAACATTCATTTTTTCAAACAGAGGTTGAGAGGAACTTTCACGAGTGTTTTAGGCCACTGTTAATTTAACTTGAGTATGATTCAAGAGACTGCTACCTACCATATCGGTTCCATAGACAGGAGAGGTCATCTTGACTTCCCAGAAGTGTTGGCCGTCTGCCAGCTCCTTGGTGCCGCGAATGGCAGCTGTGCCACAGCTGTAGTCGGAGTGAAAGCTCACCTTCCTGTTGTCACAGCTGAGGAAAGCTCCGGAGGATTTGCAGTTCTCATCCCATACCCAGTCAAAACCTGAAAACACACCAGACATGTGTGCTACACTGACCGGCTACGATTTCATACTTTGTAATTCATTATACCTATGTCAAGGACATTTTTACTTAGGCTATGTCAGTCTGTTGGTTGGTCCACCACTTTGATCCTGACTGAAATATCTCAACAACCACTGAATGGACTAATGTAATGTAATTTGTTATTTGCAATCATGGTCCCCAGAGGACATAGCCGACTGACTCTTGTGATCCTCTGACTCGTCCTGTAGGTCTACTGCCACCAGCAGGTCAAAGGGTTTTCACTTTTTCTGTGAAATATCTTAACTGCACGGGCTGGCACAAAATCGTGCACAGATGTTCATGGTTGCCAGACGATGAATGACTTTGTAGTTTTGACTGAAATGTCTCAACAAGTATTTGGACAGATTGCCATGAAATTTTGCTACTAACATTTATTACAAGGGCATCAAATAACCTGACAAATAACCTAGTCCAGTTGTTTTCGATTTAAAAAAAACTCCTTTAGGATACTATGACCTGGACAAATGAGAATATACACAGGCTACTAACATTTGTGTCTCCCTCAGGATGAAATGTAATAATGTAACTCATCTGGCACTATTACAGGTCAAAATGTAATAACATTCCCTTCAGCATCATCTGTACTTAGTTTGATGCTAATTATAAAATCTTAGCATGCTAGCATGCTAAACTTAGATGATAAACATTAAACCCTGTAAGCTTCAGCATGTTAGCTAACATCGTGAGCATGTCAGCATGCTGACATTAGCATTTAGCTCAGCACTGTAAGATTGCAAGCATGGCTTAGGACACTTTTATCCTGTTTGTGTCTCTGTTACTAGGATATTTTCACTTCATTTTATTAAATACATGAATAGAGTCAGTGGAATTATGCCATATGACAATCAATAATTACCAAGATTTTGAAATTGATAACAGTTTTTAGCCTTAACTCTAAAACAAACAGTGAAAGGGACTTAACGTTGATTTTTGCTGGGTAAATAAACCAGTTTAATTCAAATTTGGAGTGAGCAAATTATGTTTTTTCTATTAGTGTATAGTATCAGTTCATTATCCCATGATCTGGTTTACTAAAATTGATTGGGATATTGCTTAATATATAGAGATGCTTTCAAAAGCCAAATATAGTAATGTACTTTCATATTACTGTCAAGGGTTTATATTGTTATATTAGTCTGTGCAGCCTCAACACCACACTTTATAGAGTACCCTGCTGTGTTCATATACTGTATTACTGTGTTCGTCAACTTTTGCTCACCTTGATCTTCTTCCCCACAGACGCAGTCACTGATAAGAATGTATCCTGGGCTGAGCTCTTCCTGACGGTCACACTGGCAGAAAGACTCCCCTATCACTGGCACAGTGCAGGGCAAGGCCACCACCTCAGTGACAGTCTGGGAACTCGCCAGGTAGTCCACGTCAGACTCCAAATCGCTGATCTGGTTGACACACACAGTACAAACGGCATCTTGTAAGTCCATAGACATGGCCATAGTCCAGAGATGTTGGCTCAGTGGCAAGGACAGGAATTAGATCCAGGATTATATTTGACGTTTTATCAATTGCCCTGTCTGCTGTGATGCCCTTGTAAAGCCCTATAGAAACCTTATAGGCAAGAAAGAGCAAATTAAAGTGCAAACTAAAAGAATAACAGGTCGCTAAGTCTCGACTGGAAAATGATAATCTTGCAGTGTCGCACACACTTCAAAGGGCTAAATGAGAGCCATCACCCATATCCCATGTTTCAAAACCTTTTCACTAAAAGCTGTTCATGGTTCCTATTGGTGAGAGAAGTCATGTGTGCCAGTAAGTAAAATTAGACCCCTTCCAAAAATACTGGAGACCTGACCATGTCTTTACACACAGCCATTTCAGACAGGGAAGAGTCCCAGTGGAAAACTACTGGTACTCAGGTAGAAATATGATCTTTCATATCATGACTCTCTTTGATTTTTCCTCTTTTCTGCGGAAAAAAACGCTGGATATAGCTGTTTCATATCGCCTAACATCAAGCAAGTGATGCTTGTAAGTGTATCGTTCTCCTCTTATACCAAATATACATTACATCTGAATTCCCCAGAACACCACCTCCTTCTAAATCCCTACTTTTTTCCACTTCTATATTCGTGTTTGACCTATTTTCATCTTTTGTTCTGGCCTAAAAACCCCAGTGTCTCACCTGTGTTGTTGTCTGGCCTTCCCACTGCTCTCTGTCCAATGTCTGGATCACTTCCATGGCATCTGTCTCCTGCCGTATTTCGCTCCAGGCCAAATGCCGAGTCCGGCCATTTCTGCCTCTTCTCAGCATGGCAGCTCTGTGGACAGCAGATCCAACACCTTATGACCAGCTGTTATCTGTACAGTGGGCCATGTACTTTGTAAGTAAGGTCAGTGTTAAACTCCAACTTCAGTACTTCTTTATTCTTTGATTGGTTTGTTGAGGTCAGATTAATTTTTGACACATTAACAAGCATAACTGATTACACATTTTCCAAACCTAGCAGGCCATATTCAAGGAAGAGAGACAGAAATAACTTTGTATTTCACACTGAAGAGGGCTTTCTGGGAATTCACATCACACTGAATCAACTGAAAATTGCAAAATTAAATCTCAAACAAATGATACGGTGAATGATACAGAATAGATAGTTGTTTGCATTATTTCATTTTCAAAGATGAGGTTTGAAGAATGAGTTCTAGGGTGCAATGTGCACATTTTTCCAACTTGCATAGGAAAGTTACCTCGCATTCTCATAATGTTTCTCAAATGCTTCCAAAACTGGTTGAACAGCTTAAATGAAGTCAGAAAAAATTGCAAATAGGAAACAATCAACAGTGTGTTTACTTTCCTAATCTGCTCTTACAGTCAATAGGAAGCTGCAAAATAGCATTGTAAGGGAAAAATGTCTAGCCTCCCGCAGACTGATCTTTGTGTGGTGGCTTGCCTATTTCTATCTGCCCCATATGCCACAGTTGGCAGAAGGAAGTGTTTCCAGCCACTTCTTTAACCTTTAAACCCAACCCTCTGCTTTGCCACTGTGGCAGCACGTTAGCTAGCTTCATTATCACATAGACACAGATAAGGTCATCTAACCTAGTGACCAAAATGCATACAGAGCTCAAATCATAGGTTTTCATATACTTGTCTTCACACCTGCTCTAATACTGACTATGACATCTTACTAAATATCTGGCAGTTTAATGAAGGTGGATCAAAAACTCTGTGAGAACAATTAAAACGTCTCATCTTGTATAACTTTTGGAGACATCTTGTTAAGTTGGTTCCATCATGACACAGAACAACAAACACTGACACTGCATGTGCTTTATCAAGACTGTTTTAATAAAGACTAAGTAATCTGTGACAAGGTCATTATTCATTATGCCTGTAATCAGTTTGTATTTATATAATATGTACTAACTCAAGCATAATTCTTAGTTGGATATTTTTGTAACTTCACACTCTGTTCTGGCCTTTATGACCCAGAAAACAGGGCAAAAACAAGACACAAAGACAAGTATGCTTGCTTTTAAAAAGAATATATATCCGGTGTTGAACTATTTACCACCTTCACAGTCAATAATCAGTACAATCAATTGCTTCAATTGCAGTGTTTTATTTTTCTGAAAAGTAAGTCAAGAGTTCATTTGTAGAAGTAAGAGAAAACATATTCTACATTACAAATTATTATTTTGTGCTATATTACAATTGTTATAGATTTATTCTATATTATAATAACCTATAGGTACCTCAACCTGATAGCATTTCTCAGTTAATGCCAGCACTGAACACAGCAGCTGGTGACTGCTTTGCAAGCAGGTGCAGGAGATAAATACCAATAATTTAGATTAGTAAATCTGGAGCTAGTCTCACTTTAATTGGGCCTTACCCCACATACTGTAAATGCATCATCTGGTCAAGCTAGTCAGGACTAATTACAGTATCTTTGTCAGCCAATGTTTTGATGCCTATGATATGAATGCAATCTGCAGTAGGAGTGTGACGTTGATATGAATGAGTTATGTTTAAGACACTAAATTACTGAAAATGTTTCTGTTGTCAAATCAAATCACTGTCTGTGTCCTGCCCAGTTTCCATTCTAATACAACTGAATCTAATCCTCTATTCACTAGACAAGCCAGTGCAATAAAACTATCTACATTTCTCATTGTAAGTCATTCTAGACAATATCATTGGAGTGCCTAAAGTACCGTTTGTATGTTGATGAAATGTTCCACTACCCAAAGTCTATTTAGTTGTTTCTTTAACTTAAAAGCTTAAAAACTTCGTCACCCACAGTGCAGCAGGAATATTTAAATTTCAAAGGCATTCATGCTCTTACCTTGCAGTAGTCTTCCTGTATACTGTCTTGCAATGGCTCATTTGGAAGCTGGTGTGCCTCTATACCCGACCGAGTGACAGGTGCAGTTTGCACTCTGTCCCACTTCTAGGCGACCTAGACGTAAACATTACTTCTCCACGCCCTCGTCTTGTGCTTATTGGATAGGGCCTGTGTGGAGGAGGGATTTATGTTAATTAACTTAGTTACCTTTACCTAAATGGGGTGACAATATGTAGAATAACTGTGGCCTTTGTTCAAATGATGAGATGTGTGTTGAGTTTATAACACAGGGAGGGGAATACCCATCATGTACTGAAAAACTTATACAATGTACTTGGTATCTATCGTTCACCAGACCTATTAAATTCTAACATTTAGGTTGTTATCATTTTGTTATGCTGTTATTAATTATTTTATTGAAATAGGATTCACGAATTTAACACGACTTAAATCAACGTGTATAAAGATTTTGGCATAATCAACTTAAGCAAACAGGATAATGTTAAATAGATACATGTTCCTATCTGTGTCCATATATGGCAATATATGTATATATATGGAGCCAACTATTTGTCAAGTTCAGGTTGTTATTGTCGTTTTTAGGCTAAGACATCTATGCATTTGCCTTAGTAACCCAGCCAGGTTGGTGCAGATTCTGAGAGTTTGTGGTGCACTGGAACACACCATGATGTGCCCCGGCAGCCTATTGGTGGCGTTGCAAAAGGGGCGGAACTTAGTTGCAAGAAGTGCTGTGTCATTGGATAGGTGGCGCATGACGATAGACGGAAGTATTTCATTCCTGTGCTATGTGCGTGTTGTATCCCCGAATCTAAAATATGGAACAAAATAATGGTAAGTCGAATTTATCGTTCAACAAATGATTTTTAGGAGGCTTCCGTCTTTCTTGTAGTTTGTTTCATTCTTACATAAACCGTGAATGTTCAAGCTAAGAGATGGCAGCTGACGTATTCGTTAATACCTTGTATACGTTGTTCGCAGAAGCTAACTATAAATTAGCTAAATTTTTATAACTTCAAAACCCTCTAAAATCTGTTTGTAAGAAGAGGCAGTTACATACTGAGTAATGTTGTCTATTATCCACAAGAAACTTTAACCTACTTACTGTGTGTTGAACTTGTGAACTCGGCTGACGAAACCCCCTAACTGCGACATTTCTCTCTGACCCTTGTTTCAGATAACTTTGAACGGTTCAAATTACCCTCGGTCATAATTTACTGCCATATACGATTTAGAAATAACCCTTACATGCATCTGCTGCGCTCATGCGGAACTGACTTATTTTTCCTCCTTTTCATATGAGACGGGGGCCTGACCCAGGTCCGGCATGTTGTGTTGGTCCTGTCAGGGAAGGGAGGTGTGGGCAAGAGCACCATCACCACAGAGTTAGCTCTGGCTTTCAGGCATGCTGGCAAGAGGGTGAGCTTAAAGAACTGTGTGTACGTGCAGAAATGTTGTTATCCCATGGTTATAATGCATGTTCACTGGCAATGTGTACTTGATGGTACATATATCGTTCACCATTTGCAGTCACTGTCATTCCTAGTCTTGTTTCTTTCTGTACACGGTACCTGACTTGTGTTCATACAATGTCCAGAAATACACCCTAACCCTCTATAACCCAGCCTAATCCTAACAACATTAAAAATGTAACAAAACTGTGTTCATCAGGTTGGTATTCTGGACGTTGACCTGTGTGGCCCCAGTATCCCGCGCATGCTGAGTGTGGGCAGGCCTGATGTACACCAGTGTGACTCAGGCTGGGTGCCAGTCTACACTGATGCCCAGAAGAGCCTCGCCCTAATGTCCATCGGTTTCCTACTGGAGGACCCAGATGAAGCAGTGGTGTGGAGGGGGCCCAAAAAAACAGGTGCGCTATTTTCTAGTTGGAAATTACACAACTGGTCCGTGAGACTATTTAGTCGAGGTAACGTGGGCATCACTTATTGAGAGGGTATATTTCCACATCACCTACTAATAAAATAATAAAAAATCACCACTTTATGTCTCAACACAAACTTATCTTCTCTTGCTCCATATCCGTTCCGTTCCATCTGTGAATTTCCTTTCCTGCAGCTATGATCGCCCAGTTTGTGTCAGACGTAGCATGGGGGGAGCTGGATGTGCTGCTGGTGGACACGCCACCGGGGACGTCTGATGAGCATTTGGCCGTACTGGAGAACCTTAAAAAACACAGAGTGGATGGAGCCGTTTTGGTCACCACACCGCAGGTACACACTAGACTTATCGACCCAACTGTACATAAAGCACATGGGTGACAGTAAGGGAGGGTTTACACTGACAAACAAACTCATAAATTTAGCTTTGGCTGTTTACCTTTTCAGCCGTATGCTGTATGTGGTTTAGCATATGGCTGTTGTTAGACTGGACCCTAACCACAGAAACCCGTTCAGATCCATGACATTAAGTGAAATTGCTCTTGCTGGCTTTCTGTTACAGGCAGTATCTACAGGGGATGTGAGGAGAGAGATCACCTTCTGTAAGAAGACGGGAGTACGAATCCTGGGCATTATAGAGAACATGAGTGGCTTTGCTTGTCCACACTGCTCTGTGAGTAAACTTTCATACTATTGTTTGGGAAATTCAGACTTGAAATACCAACACCTGCTAATGAAAGTGTAGTTACAGTAATGTGTATCCAGGTGTGACAGGATATAAAGCTAATCTACCAATCAACTGCCTTAATGTCTGTTTAAAATATGTACTTTATTTGATATTGATTTTAAAAAAAAAATACAAATTTGTGTCAAGGTTCTGTGTGGTCAGACTGTATTGATCTTATTAGATACTTTCTTTTCAGGAATGCAGTAATATATTCTCAAAGGGTGGTGGTGAAGAATTGGCCAAACTGACTGGATCCGTGTTCCTAGGTGAGATCAATGAGACTGTATTACATGTAATGTTCGCTCACAGCCACAAGGTGTCACAATACACTGCGAATGCACTTCACTCCTCACCCACCATTCATGATTTAGGAGGCATCTTACATCACTGCCATGCTGCCAAAATGGTCGATCCAGATTTCAGCTGAACAGCGGCTTTAAAATACCTCAACGAATACAATGATACATATTTCATCAGTAATTCTTGGTCAAATTAATAGATTGTTTAACAGTTCCCTCAATCGTTATCCGCTTTGTGTGCAGATCAATCTCTTGAGTAATGATGCAGCTAATTCAGCTTACCCTGTGGCAGTGAGAAGCCAGCTGTAGCTCACAGTGCTGCATGGCCAGCAAAGGAAACCGCATTGTGTCACTCATCTTTTAGACAGGGTTTTACACTATTTGATAGGTCAGCGTCCTTGAACACCCACTTGAACATTATCATTAACTAGGTTGTCACTTGAGAGTGTTACTTTTAGACATTAAGGTAGCTGTGAATCATTTTCTCAGCAATAACATATCAGGTGTGATATTGTGAAAAGACCATGAAGCTATGAACTGGATCATGTAAGCACAGGCATCAACATTATGTCCTCTCCATTTCAGGTTCTGTGCCCTTGGATCCTCTGCTCAGCAGCAGTATAGAGCAGGGCAAAGACTTCTTACAGTCATTTCCCGACAGCGCCACCTTCAGTGCTATCAACAGCATTTCACAGACTCTACTCGAGAGTCTCCAAACTTGAGCCATGTCATTAATTTGCTCACATTTCTGGATTATGTTCACATTTTAGCACATAGGCTCTGTGAAAAGTACAATATAATGCAGAACTACTAGTCATTGTGGAAATGTAATGATTTTGATGTTGCATTTTGTCCTGTACAGTTCATAATATAAAACTATTTACTGAATATCTTCTTTTCTATTTTATTTAAAAATCATTGTCTGCCTACAGTATAATACAGGCCTGTATGCAGTTATCTCTCAGTGCTGCAGTTGCAGTTCTTGAGGCATTAACCACAGTGTCACCACAGAGTCAAACAGGAAGAGATGAATACTGTAAATAAGCAATTTTGCTCATCTGAGTTTTACAGCAATTTTACCGACGTACTTTCATTATGAATGCGCTGATAAAAAAGGTCATGCTGCTTGTACAATACTTGAGTATCACAGTGAGATATGCAGAACTAAAAACACTAAATTGTGTTTGGAAGCCAGTCAAATCTAAGTTGGAATCTTCTTTAATTCGATTGTGAAAACATTCACATCGACACATCAGGATAACTTCAATACCAGTGGTAATACAGGATTGTAGATTGGCGCTTCAGTAAATGCGTCAGCAGCAGTTCCATTTTCAGAAAACACACTCCAGATCAAATTAGACCAGTTCTTGAATGAAACTAGGCCAAACTTGCACACTAATCTCAGATTTCTGCTGCATGCTACAAACCATACCATCAAGTCTTGTTGTGATTGAAACTTTTTTTCTTCTTCTTTGGCTGGAATTATACATGAAAGTAGCTTTTTTGATCTGGATTAAATCTTCTGAAAGTAGCCTGCTCTTCAGTTTCATATCCAACAGCAACAAAACACCGAAACCCATGCAGGATTTTAATGGCTGGAATGTGAAAGAGATGAAGTACAGCCACAGATGGGGGAGGGGGTGAATAAGATGGAGAGGAGATGAATTTTGGAAATTACACTTGTGAGACCCAACATGGGGCACACACACCTTTAATGCAAACAGCAGTACTACAGGAAAAACACTGAAGTTTGAGAATGTTTCCGTAATGATTAGAATACAGCTACACACAAAACTCCCACTCCACCAGCAACATACTAAAGGCAATCTTAATTATTAAACCATGAATTACATCCAGAGGAATTCCAACCACTTATCACAATTAACCCACAGTGCATTAAATCTATCTATATAGATATTTATATGTCTGTATATATATATGTATAATATATCCTGGGGAATTAAAGACTTTTGCTGCATTAAACAGTTCAATGAACAATTTCTTATAAATAAAATCAGTGGAAAAAAATCTGAAGTCCATACACATTTCTCTTTACAAATAGATCCTCAAGATTAATGCAGAAATTGTGTCAACTCCCAGGTCGATATGGGAGGAGAAAAAGCTGTGTGGCCCTTTGGTCAGCTCTCTAAGACCAGAGGCCAAGCTGCCTCAGCTGGCCTCAAGGCCTGAAATAAGTGGAGGGAAAAAAGGAATCTTCATCATACAGTTGTTTTGAAACACACACACGCACACACAAGACAGACAAATCACTACATTGCGCATTTACAAGTTGACTATCAAATTGGGACGACTGTACACATTGTTGAGATAAGACCATATTTATGGAGCCGTTTTAATTCATTTTTTCCTCGCCTTCACTTCTTTCATCTTGTGTGGCAGAAATTTTTACAATTTTTTCCCCGTTATACACTTTTTCTCCAGCAGCAACATAAAGGACAGATCTTGTAGTGGAGATGTTTGGATGTTTATTTCGTGGAGAGAATGAGGGCAACGATGAGCCCGTAGAGACCCAAGACCTCAGCAAAAATCAAGATGAGGATCATGCCCACAAAAAGCCTTGGCTGTTGAGCTGTGCCTCTCACGCCTGCGTCGCCCACGATGCCAATTGCAAAGCCTGCTGCCAGCCCACTGAGGCCCACGCTAAGCCCAGCTCCCAGATGAAGGAAACTCCTAAAGACACACAGTCAAGTGTTAGTCAGCAGGGGGACATCGATTACTCAGTGATTAACAATTGGGTTAACAATTCAAGCAATTGAGAGAACATTTTAACTAAACATGCCAAAGTCAGAGCACCTTTGATATTTGTGGAAGTGATAAGAGCCTGTAATGCATGAATGGGGCAACTGCTTCCTCATACAAAAGAGCTGTACGGCTGTTAAAATGAGTTTGTCACATCTGTGATCAGTCTGCTGCCTGCAGCTTCATCATTGTGGCTGCTTGTTTAACCATTTCTACCTCAGTAATATTTTAAACTGATCCAACTACAAACCCATGCTCATGTTCATTATGTTAAATTAAATCCCAGTCAAATTTTAAAATAATGACCGTTATTGTATTTTTATTATGGCCCTGTGCCATATGACTGCATTGGAAGAATGAGCATGGCAAGTGTACTTCCTCAGATAGTCTAAACAGAGTTAACATGGGGACATCCCATGTGCAGTGATGTGATAAGACTGAAATTGTAGTCGTTGAGTTGTTCAGCAACCACTGGTTGCGTTCATTGAGATGAAGAAATGTGTCATCCAGTGGAATAGTTAAATAGTTTATGATTAATGGAGCTGGTGCTGGAGCTGTGGTGCTTCATCAAGGCCGTGGAAACACGGATGAAACTTTTAAGTGGGAAAAATTTTGGTTTTGGGGAATGTGTTGACAATATAGCAGCATGGCTTATGTCAAGTCGTGTCTCAGAATACACAACTTGTCTTTAGATATGTCTTGAAAATAACCTGAAATGAAATGTAGACAACACAAATGAGTAAAACTATGACTGTGGTCAACTGAACTCACTTGTAGAGGGTGACCTTCTCTGAGATGTTGTTGGCAATCAGCACTGCTACTACCAGACCGTAGATGGCTATGATACCCGCCATGACCACGGGGATGATAGACTTCATGATGAGCTCCGGCCTCATCACAGACATGGCGGCAATCCCTGTACCGCTCTTAGCTGTGCCATAGGCTGCTCCCAAGGCTGGCAGGGAAGCAAGAGAGAGAAGACAAATTTAGTTAAATAAACCACAAAGCACACTAAACTGCACACAAGGCTGTGCAGGTTACAATTGGTTAAAGAGACCAGAGGGCACAGCTGGATGATGAGGCAGAAGTGAAATAAGAGATTGAGCAACAATACAACTGAGCAATTTCTGTTCCTCTTAAAAATCCAACATGGCTCCACTTGGGGAATTTTGCTCATGTTTAAATGGAAATACCAGATCACGTTCTTTTCTACTGATGAACATACTACGCAACCAAAAAAATAAAAAAATAAATAAAAAAAATCAGCCTCGTCACAGTTTGTGTCTCTGCTTCAGCTCATGTAATTTCAGAATTGAATCTGGTGCAGGGTTGTAAATCACTCTCTGAATGAAAAGGCCTTGTTAGGCACACTGGGAACTGCTGACATCACAGGAGAGGCAGGATACCACATCTCCAGAGCCAGCATTAGTACAAAACAGATATAGGGGAAGGGACTAGCAGTACTTCAACCGACATCTGCTGTGTGCAATCTCCAGTCCTCACTAGTCTCTGGTTAGTATCACTGTAATGTGATGGGGAAGAGGGAGAACAAAAAGCTTCATCAGCATGTTGGCTCCGTCAGCCTGTGACGCTGCAGAGAAACCGTAGTGCTACGTACGTCACACACAAAACCAAGTCTGACGGCAGGAGGAGAGAAAATCAATGACCACCCTTTTCTAATATTAGAAACTATATATACCAAATATAGAACAGCAACCAGCCATCAAGAACTGGTCCTGCACAACAACACAGAATTGGACAGCTTCCAGGTGAGATGAGAGAGAATCTTTAGGGACGTCCAACAAAGCCTGTCAGAGCAGGGCAGAGCGTCAGGAACCAGAGACGGCCTGGTTAGATTTCCCCATGTCAGAGGGGTGTGTGTAAACGTGGACATGTCTATTCCCTCATCCACAGCAAAAGCAACATAAAGTGAAAGCTCGGACACCGACCACAGCATAGCATCTAATATATTTGTCTGTACATGCCAGTACATCCACTATACAGCAGTATTAAATCACATATTTATGTACAATTTATACTGGAGCAGTTGGAGTCGTTTCCCTTTTTCAGATGCTGTTTTGATGCTAAATATAGCCTTTGAACTCTCTAGGTTCTCTATTGCATTAACAAAAAGAAAAAAAAAAAAAGGTCAAATCTAGTTGTAACTGTGATTTGTGAGTTGATGTCAAACTGGCTGTTTGCCCAAAACTCTTATAAGCAATAGACAAAAAAAAAAAAAAATGTGCAGAACTGTATCCCTCCATTTATGTGCTGATCTCATCATAGCATTGGTGGATAAAGAAGGACCTTGCAGTATAGTTTTCTTGGCTCCTCATAGGCAACATACTTATGATGATTAAATCTGAAAAGTCTCTTGCGATATCATCTTGGAAGACAGCCTTGTGCATACAGCCTGAGTACCCTGCCTGTGTTTTGTCATGTCTTGGGACAATGTGTCGAACAAGCCTGAAGATAGTTCTGGTTAATTCAAGTCTAGCTAGGAGGCTTTATGGCAAATCAATCTAGAGGCAGAAAAGGAAGATGATTCAGGCCAATCTTTAGATGTGCACATGGTAGCCAGCCCCATCCCCACTGATTTATCACCAGACTGATGCCATCAGTACAAGGTTAAATCACTCCTGCCCATCTCTGAGTATAACTGGGCACTGTTTTCGCAAGCCCTGACAATCACAAAACAAACTGTCTCAACTTCCTGTCTTATTGGAAGTGCCAACCTCTTTGCTAGATGTGATGCCCTTTATGCTGCATCACATCTAGAAGGACACACAAGCTACCCAAGCAGTTCAATATAAAAACTGACCAAGATGGCAGATCCAAAAACAAACCCTCTAATTAAGCTACACAGAAAAAAAAAAAAAAAAAATTACTTTGGAAACACGTAAGCCTTCCTCTGAACAGCTGTTTCTTTTAACCATTCAGCCATCCATTCGTAATAAGTCACCATGAGTAACGTTATCCTCTGACTCCGTTTTTTCTTCGTACGCTTGGACTCACCGAGGCGTGACAGGGGAGGGTTGACAGAGAAACACTGGTATCCTCAAACACTGTCATTCTGTCCTGATGATTAAAGGTTTGATGCTGTGGCAGGGTGGCTTCTGCAGTGGTGGAGGGACAACCTCTGGGTTTTAATCCTAATCGCCTCAGCTTAGGTAAAGAGCTTTTCTTTTTTCCTCTCTGCAGAATATTTGATGTATGGGATGCCCTTGTGACGCCTTGTGATGTCAGAGCAGGTGCCTCCAGCTAGGGATGATCTTGCATGCAAAATGCCCACGCAACAGACAAGAGGTTGATCTGCCCTTTAATAGAGGGTGAATGGGGAAGCACTGGTTTTAAGGAACAAATGACAAAATCAGGAAGCTTGTAGTGGTAACACCATTTTCCAGTCTTACAAAACCACATTGGCTGGATAATGTGTACAGATATGAGGCTGCAAAAAGAAATTATGAGACATGCTGACCAATCTATTGCAACCATATCGCAAGCTGAGGGATGTCTAGAGCATGTATGCTGCCATCACCAACTACACCTCTTAACTAAAGAGGTGAGAGAAAGAAAAGGAAATGTGAATTAAAAGGTCAAGTAACTGAAAGCATTAATGAATAATGACTATTCAGAAAAATAACTTTTTTGGTGATAGATTGCTTATATATGCCAACAATGCCTGTACTGGAAGTTGGACAAGCACACTGCAGTGAAAACATGTCTAAAATTGTGGTCAACACCACAACGAGTATCAGTCAAGTCAATTACCCAGAAAATAAGTCTCCTCTATATTTTAACTGTTCTGGCAGAGAGAAGAGAAAATGTTGGCCATTAGGAAAGATATTACTGAAAGGAGTGGTGAATCAGAAGCAGCGCAGCACAGCTATCATGGGAGTGTTGGTACCTTGTGAGTGTCACCTGTTCTGAGCCAGGCATCACTTAAGACAGCCCTCAAAACTGTCACCAGATTACTAAAACAATGTAATATCACCTGACACCAGAAGATCAAAGCAACTTTACAACCTGATCCAGATGCCTGGCAAATTACTTTGAAATGAAATATTTGTTGTTGTTTTGTCATGATCAGAACAAGAAATTTGAAGCCATCCATTTAGGTGACAACTTGTGATGTGAATTTGTCGATTTCAATATTCTACAGACTGGATGTTGGATCAATGCCCCAAAACATGACAGATTGATGAACGATGACAATCTCTAATTACAGCCATAGTCCTTCAGTTTGTGTAGACAACAGTGACTGACATTAAAAAGGAACACAAGTTACAATTTCCTGTCAATGACTCCACAACACACCAAGATCCTTCAAGCTGAAGCCTGAATCATCAAAGTGTCCCTATCCATACCACCACTACCACATCCCTTCTTTGTGCCGACATGATCCCTTCCCTACTAGCTAATTCCCCAGCTGTCACTCCTTCGCCTCCACAGACTAGTACTACTGCTAGCCTCAGGGGACGCCACCACCACCACCAAGATTCCCTTGCCTATCACTACGCATTAAACCTGAGCTATGACACGCAAAGGGTTGGCTTTGGCATCCAACTGCTTCTCATTTACAGGTAAGGATGGACAGTATTAAATCATATAGTTGTATAATGGGACATTTTTCTATCATAATTGTGTAATTCCTTATTGTGATGACTAAGGTAATACCTCAAAACAGCAGTTACTAGATCAGATTTCTCCCAGAAATTACTCAAATACTTGAAATCTCCAGCTCAAAATTATTTCTGATATTTCTCATTACTAAGCAGCTCAATGTAATTTGTTAAAAGACACGCTTAAACATTCCTTTCACTTGACTATTACCTAGGTATGTGGATGTATGAATTTCTGACAATGCAAAAAGGTAGGGACATAATCCAAGATTACATTATGTCAGAAAAAGCTCTTTGTAATTAGATTTCAAGGTCTTACACTATAGCAATTCACTGAAGGTGTCCATTAATGAAAACATATTTACTGTTCACCAGCATAAATGAGCCAGTCCTGCCAAAAGGCCTCTAGCTACAGAGGTCAAGCACTCTGTAACATGGTCAATTAGTAGCTTGTCGATTTCCCACTGGAGCTGCACCCATCCCACCAGACGATCACATGTAGGCCTTCACTGTGCTGCAGTTGCAGACTATTGAAAAATTATGTAGTTCTTACCTTGCATTAACGAAAGACAAATAATAAACTACAGAAGGACCCATAAAACAAGTATGACCAATTATAAAACAAGCCAGTTTCAAAGTTCACTTTCTGTGCTACTTCTCATTTAAGATCCAAAAACCCTTGTATCACCACTGGTGTTAAACCCTTTACCTTCTGTAAAATTAACCATATTTTCTTAAAATAGAGTCAAAACTTGTTATCTTTTGCATTTACATTAATATTGTTCAAGATCAGTAGCCAATTTCAAATCAGACGTCTCATCATGTGATGATCATGTGACCTTGTGTCATTCCTTTGAGCAATAAGGAAGTTAACCAGCTGATCCTGGTTTCCAATGGTCACGTACGGTGTAAAAAGAAAGCTATTTCCGTCATAAAATGTATAAAATTAATTTGGAAGTCACACCACCGATTTGACAGATGGCACATTGTTGCAGAATAGCAAACAATTTACGCAGAAAGAAGTCAATTCAATTATTAAATGTTACTGGTTAATCATTTCTAAAATAAAGCTACACTAAATAATTTCGTATCAATCTTGTCACCCACTGCTTTAAACACCCATAAGCTTTGCATGCAGCCGTGTGGCATCTTGCAGAAAAAGGTGGGAATCATCCCATCTTATCTCCTGTTAAGTACAGCAAGCTAGCAAGCAGCTAACTGTGTGGAGAATAATGGAATACTGTTGGGCACTGTATGACTTTAAACTGTCAAACAATATGTACTTCTTAAATGATATGGTCAAATTTTCTGATCACTTCGCGTGAGATACCGTTTTGTCATTTCCATTCAGATAAAGCTCTGAGCCTTCATAACCGAGCTAAGCTAACGTCGAAGCTAACTTATGTAGTCGTCATCGGCTAGCTAGCTACCTAGTCTTGGGGAGTCTTTGCTGTCTGCCGTTGAGGCAGACAGGACAGCAGCTATGATGATATTAACCGACCATTGTTAATTAAACCTTGGCATATTACTAATAAACTGCTGTCACTGGCTTCACCAGCTACGTCTAAATAAATTACAGCTCAATATTAGCATTGCGACGTTAACCTTAGCAGTGCTAGCAGATGGCTTTCAGTTTCAAGGGACGCACCATTGGTTGACAGTTCAAAGCACCCTGTTGAGAATAATATAAATGCAAAAGAGGTTAGCAGCAAATGCACACAGTGATATTTTGAAACTAACAAACAGTTTCAACATGAAAGGCAATCAATCATTTGATAATTACCGCTGAACACCATAGCCGCAGAGGCACCCATCACTGCGAAGAACGGAGAGTATTCGGGGCTTTCGGCCGACATTCTTCCTCACACAGTATAAAAATAAACTAAATATACAAAATTAATCAGCAATGACGGATCAAAAATCGCACTTCGCGAAATCTATCGAAGGCCACAGTCTTGAAATGCGAAACTGAGTACACCAGGAACAGTCTGACCACCTAACTAGCAATGTAAACGGGATAGTCACGACTCTTCTGATAAATACCCGGCGCAGCAGCACAAAATGGCGAAGCGGAAAATATCACCTGACTGGTCGTACGGATAAAACCTATCATCGACTGGGTGTGTGTGTGTGTAAGGGGACGCACTAAAACAAAGTTCGTTAATGATATACTATGCCACGCAACACATCTACGAAACAAAAATGGTGGAATTTAAATGATAAATGACTTACTCTGGACAGAGAAAGTGGTTTTTATTTTTGTTTATTTTATTTTTTTTTTGAAGGTCACCCCTATCGGCCATCACTTTGGTGTGCCCCGCTGCAGGCTTTCCCTTTGATAGCTACGCATTCACCCTTCAGAGGCAGGAGGATGAAATGATGGGGATAAGCAGGAGGGTGTGGAGACAGTGCTAATCTAAAGAAAATTTGTGTTATTTTAGCTACCAAGAAAAGAAAACCAAGACAATACACTATTTCTTTAAAATGTCTAAATACATTATATTAAAATTCAGACTACATGTAATCTAAATATCATACTCCAAGAAAACCCCACAGCTGATTAAAGTGACCTCCTCAAATAATGTTGCATATTATTCTCAAACACATTTCTACATTTTGCACTAGGACTCTACCATGCAGCAGAGGGTGATTTACATTCAGCTGTGATATCTAGCAGTGTGGAGCCTGAGAGTGAGAGAATTTGAGGCTGAGTGTATATGGTTGAGTGTGTATGTGGTGGGGGTAGGGAACCAAGAATCCCCCATTCCACTGTACAGCTCCCAGCAAGTGCGCAGGGTCATAGATCCAGAAAGAGGAGGGGGTCGAGAGAGCTAGGACACCATGGGAGGGAAGAAGTGCATGTGTGAGTCAGAAGAGAGAGAGCCTGTGCAGTCCCCATGCCTCCTCCTCCTCTTCCTCCTCCATCTATCCCTCCATCCTGCTCTCTCTGCATTGCCTAGTTTAGTCAGCACCAGAGAAGGACCCCTCCCCCCGTATGACTGTAAAGCCTCTTGACTCATGATGCAATTTCTATACCAACATCTCAGGCCTCCTTCCTTTAAAACACTTTACTCGGCCAACATCTTGCTCTGGCTGCCAAATGCATGATTGCATATTGCAACAAGAATAGATCATTTTGATGCAGACTGTGCATGTGTGAGTGTGTGTGTGTGTGTGTGTGTGTGTGTGTGCGTGCGTGCACTGATGCATTGATAACAAAAAGGTCACAAATGAACTGAGATGATTTCACTGCATTTCCTCTTTCTTTTCTGAGTGAACACATATTGATCCAGGACTCTTTTAGGAGGATATGGATGTAGCCTTTTCTGATGATGTTGGATAATGATTTTCCTATCTGGGATATATGCTCAGCAGACATATGCAACCAGCTCATTTTTACAACATGCAGCAATATGATAGCCTATGTGCCTTCACATTGTTGTTTCCTGTTTGTTTTGGGTGGATGGATACAATGATTAGGTGGATGCTCTTGCACTTGAGTGGCTTTAATCAGTGAGTTGTGGGAACAAGTTGAGAACAAGCCATATTCTGATGGCTGGTCTTTAAGGAGCATGATTTAATCAATATACTACTGAAGATGCACTATAAAGCAGCCATTGTTAATGAACAGTATAATGTAAATCCAGACAAACAGTATATCATAGTTATCTACATAAGTGATCAACATCTAGCTCTTAATCTTTCAGTGGTTCTGCTACTGTGATATGATCTGACCAGGATACAGTTCTACAGAGAGCTCCACTCTGACCAGAGCTAAATTAAGGAAGTCACTGAGCTAAGCTACTCTCAGATTTGGCATTTTTCCCTTAAGGTCTGATTTCAGCATGTGACCAAAAACATAACTCCATCTTTCATTCTTACTGCATTGATAAACTTATATTAGTCAATATAAAATATTAGTCATTAAAAAGGCTTATGATGTGGAAATGGAAAAGCTTGAATCCTATATTAATAATACAGATTTGCTTGGCAATAGCCTGAAAAAAACAATGACAATTATCAGTCATTCAGAAGGACATATATACGATCCATAAGGCTGATTTGTGAAGTGTACTCAGTAACACTGGATAGGTACTGGAAATAGAGACCCTTCCGTGTCTCAATAACCTCGGAGAAATATTCAGTCTGTAAATCAAAACAATATTTGTCGGGACCTCCTTAGTCTACGTCTTAATCCTGTCCACAGCCCCTTTTTGTCTGGGGGGTGGGGGCTGGTCAAGGAGAGACCCATCTCAGTGTAGGGTTAAACACTTAAGCATCTTACTCCTTGAGGCTGGAAAGCATGGTTTTCAGGAGATACGCCACACCAACACCCAAACGAGCAGCTAAATATAGACGTGCATGTGCGATTAGCAGAGTGTGAATCCTGAATGAACAGCACAGCCTTGGCAAGACGGAGTCAATGCCACTTACTGTAAAGAAGGAATTACTCCACCACTTTGCTGCCTAAGGTACATTTCTTCAGATGCATTAGGGCTGAGCCACACCCACTGCAAATGAATTGGTTTTACATTTTATAGAGTCAATATATTGACATTGATTGACATGGAATTCACTTTGACTGACATGTTGAGCAACACACCAAACCAAATAGTCAGAGGATATCAGTTTTAACTGTCACTTACCAAATTTGTAGAATTTATATCAAATAGTGTTATCACTTTAATGACTTTAATGAACTGAAGTCTGTAATACAGCTGGCTATTAGAAGTAGACGTCTTTTAAAGATATATTTGTAAGTATATCTGACTCATTTCTGCTACATATTTTCCAGTCATGCAGCTCACTGTCAGCTTCCACAAAGTAGAGACATCCAAACAAAAATAGTCAGTGTCTATTCAAGAAGTGTGTATGAGTAATTAGGAGTCACCTTGTGTTTTTAACCCAGACCTACCTGCTGGGGAGATGACATTAGTGACATTATCATTTTATGTATCTTCTCTGACTGATGTTAAATGTAAACTGTTTGAATGTTTTTAGTCCTAGAGAGGTGCACAGAAGGCTGGAAATCATGACATCATTTTTACTATACCAATAAAAATAAAATAGTAATTTCTTTATGATGTAAAATGACCAATAATTTTGAGAAAAAAAAAAAAAACAACAACAACAACATACCAGCTGTAACTACTCGGAGAAGATGGGGATAAGGGGGATAGATTCCTGGTCAGCTGACTTAAAAAGGCATCTGGCACACCTCTGCAACAGTCTGAAGAAATGTAGCCCACTCTTTGCACGGACAGAGATGTGATAGATGTGGAAGACCAAAAACAGTAAGACAATAAAACAGAGACAGAGTCACTCTACTGAAAGCATATTGCTGTATTTTCACAGGTAGAATACATTTGTAGTTACTCAGTTGATGTTTCACTGGAGGACATATTTGACCATACAGATACAAATAGGTTATATAACCCCAACAACACTTTGCCAACAGGGCACAATTTTGGACTTCTTTCATTACTATTTTCACAGGAGAAAGGACGGAAGTTACAGGAAAATGGTCAAAAGAAGAGAAGGATGAACAAACTGCATTAATCTCCATTACTTGTAAACCAAAAACACATTTTGAGATTTTGCTTAGAAAAAAAAAAAAAAAAAAAAAAGTTTGTACTGTTATTCACATGAATATTCATTTACTATACAGGAAACACTGCCACTCATTCAAAAGAAAGCTTTGACATATGGTGCAAAATGGCAACACTCAAATTCACCACCGATATTAACAAACATGTACCACATTAATTAATTCAGCAGATCTCCCACATATATACAATAAATCAAAAAATGTGGGGAAGTGCAACAGGACTTGGCCAAACATCTAGCTAGCCTGGTACAAACTGTAATACATCTTAGCGCTGTTCTTTCAACATTTAAAAACACTTATCACCAAGAAGACTTGACTTCACACATTTCATCGTAAACCTGGTAAATGATAGATTTTTAAGGAATGCAGAGATAGCTGTGCAGTAAATTTGGCAGAGTGAGCTAAACCAGAAAACAAAGTACTGAATTTACATTCAGAAATTTAAATATTGTAGCTCAGCATGAACATGAATACATCACAGCTGACATAAAATGGCCGATGAATCTTGTATCGGCTTTATCTAGAATTGATCCTGAACATTTCCTTCATTTGACCACATACTTGAACACAATTAGAGCATCATAATACAAATCTGAAAATACAAAAATAAACAAAAAAACAAACAAAAATATGACATTTTTGTTCATATGTTGAAATTTGGATTGCAGTAATAAATAAAAAATAGTTAATCATATATGAATTTGTAGGACGGATGTAGTTCTGTTTGCATATCTGTGTTTTCCACATCAAACACTTTGCTGGACTTTTTGATCATGACTTTCTGCTTTAATATGTTTAAGTGTTAAAATTAGTGTTCATCAATATGCACCTATGTGTCCATGACTGTATGATGTGTTGAGCTACATGGATGTGTAGTGTGTGTTCATGTGTGCAGCATTACGAGGCCATGGTATCCTGGAAACCCCATACTTCCAGCAGTGAAACCTGGAAGCTCTCTGCACACAGGGGCGGGTTGTCAAAGGTGGTGCACCTGCCAGTGCGACCATGATTCAGTTCTGAGTCAATGTAAAGAGCGTTACCTTCACCTCCCCCTGATCAAACACAAGAGCACAGGGTTTGTATAAATTATAAGCAACTGAGAACAAACACTGCATTTGTGCAAATGATTCTTACTTATCATCACAATCATGTTCATTTTTTACATCAACACTGAAGTGTTAAATGTAGTGGAAGGCTAATGATAAAATCCCACATTTGATGAGTTTTCATGTTTTAGCTGACAGTGGAAAAATCCCCCATCACCTCCACACTACATTCTGCTAGTTAACTGTGGCAAAAAGGAAGAAAGAAAGAAAGAGAGAGAGAAAAAAAAAAAAACACTACCCAAAAAAAGGGACCAGAAATGCAAAATAGACAACAATAACATGTTGTAATAATTCACTCACCCACTATGATGGAGTCAAAGTTTCCAGCCATGAACATGGAAGTATTCTTGGAGTTAAGGTTGAAGTGGCGAGCGGAGAGGAAGGGCGACAGATCTCCAGCAGATTTCTCTGGCTGCTGTAAACTATTGCTGTCTGAGTTCTGGCCCTCAGAGGAGGCAGTGTCCTCTTGACCATGGGTCTTGATGGAGGAGGCTAGCTCAGGGTGGCGGATCACCACCCACTCATAGCGCTCCATCTCTGGCTTAAGCTAACAAGGGAAAACAAATCAGTGACTGCTAATGTGAGGCAGTTATCATCAATTAGACACCGGGGCATTACACATTACATAAAATAGTATTGCAAATGTATTCACATAAAAAGGCATTCTTATTCTTATTTTCTTAACAGTATATAGGTGACAAGATATGCATCTTAAATTCAAACCAACTCCTAACATAAACAGACAGAGATGCTTCATGTGAGGACCTGGCTACTTAATGCAAAGTGTATATGCCATTAATTCCCTTCTCTCCCTCTCCAACCCTCGGCTGCAAATCTGATAGACATCAGTCCCTGTTGGCTCGTCTCTTATGTGTGTCAGGTGTGGTGTCAGATGAGGGCCTGGTCAGATACGACTGGATCAAGTTACAGGAGTTTCCAATCTGTGTGTGTTTAAGTATTAGTGTGTGAGATGACGGTGTTTTCTGCTGTGCCGGCTCAGACAGTCCACAGCTGTGCATCAACACAGAAAGCCAATTAAATAATTCATACAGAAGGCATTAGAGACCCAGTCTGCTTCGCTATTTCTAGCCCAGGTGTTATTAAAGCTAAAGCTCAATGCTGCAACATCACAAGCAAATTAAACATGATCCGTGGTTGTTTTTTGCTGATGAAGACAAAGCAATGTCTGTATGGAGAATTCTGACCTACAAGGCAGGCTGTTCAAATGGGATCCCTGGACACCAATTGAGGCCAGGGACACTGACATTAAGAAGATATGAAACCACAGTGGATGGTACCCTCTTGTGGTTATAGTGAGGTACTACTCAATAAAAAAAAAAAAAAAAATCCTTCCATTTGATTCCTAAAAAGCACACAAAAAAAACAAACAAAAAAAAAAACAGAAAGACGTTTCTTGCTGACAAGACGCTTGTAAGTGCAGATACTAATATAAACTCACCCTGAAGACGAAGCACTCCCCTGTGCCAAAAAAACTTAATTTGTTGCCTCCTCTCTTCCGCTCCTCCCAATCTGTGGACAGGAAGGCTCCACATACCTGAAGGAAAAAAGAATCTGTTTAATTTGCTCATATGCATTAGTTTTATCCTCTAAAGTACTTCATACTTGTAGAAGATTGATATTTGTAAACCTGTATAATAGTGACCTTTGACACCAGTTCACAATAATAAAAACCTGAGTGTATTTTGAAAAGCAGAAAGCTAAGCTAAGCTGAGGAGCTTTCTCGTTATTGAAAGAAAAAACGCAGTAAATAAAACCAGGTGCATGTACACAAGTTTTTCTAGGGAGGCTTTTTGCAACATGACTTCAGTCAACAAGAACCATTTACTAACATTTACTGATAAACAAAAGTGTCCGAAACAGGAAGTTAGACGGGAACTGTCTATCAGAGTGCTACCAGTACTGTTTTGTTTTGACTGCAGTTCAGCCCACTTTGTACCTTAAATATCCAAGGCTGAGGACATACATACACACCCGTCACCTCCTATTTCACACTATATCTAGCCATGTATTTAGCTAAAAAACCCTGAATATGACAATGGCTCACTGATCTGAGCTGCATCATTTTAAACAAAAATATCTGTTATGACATCAGGGTGTTATCATATCCCATGTATTTTTATTCATAATAATGTGCATCCTTGATTCACTCAGACAACAGCTTCATAAACTTCAGTTTGACATGTAAAAATCACTGGGAGAATCATGACAGAGTTTTTCCTGTCTGTCTGTGTGTGTTAGTTACTTACATCGCCATCTGTGGTCCGGATGAGGAGCAGAGTGGGTTCGTAGCCTTCACAATGTGAGTAGAATCTGGAGGAAAATGTGGAAGTTTAATTCATTCCAACTGGCTGAATTAACACCTGAATCTAAAACATAAAACATATCTATTGGATCATTAGCAACAGCCCTGTACTGTCAGATTACTAGACACACTAAAGTAAAATGAGACGGTGGCTAAATACAAAACAAGTCTACAACTTTTTTTTTTTTTTTTGCCTTTTTGCTCTGAATTTGTCTTTTGGTTTACAGCTTTGCTTTTGTGTTTACAGTGTACCTGTTCAGGCTGCAACCATGGGTGGAAGTGGTGAAGAGTAGTTGTGGTTGGCACAGGGCAAAGCGCTCAGGTATCCACGACCAGATGTCCCGCATCTCCTTGGCGCTGACAATCTCAGAGGAGAAGGTGTCAGGGTTCAGTGCCAGCTGCACGTTGCGCCTGGGGACATCCCAAGCATACAGACACAGGCAGAGACGAGAGGTACAGAATGAGAAGCAGATCACACAGTTGTTGATGCATAAACCTTAAAAAAATTATGTTTTTTTTTTTATTGTAGTGGCACTGCCAACTCATTTGATATATTACCAGGGTGTAGGAAAACCAAAGTGCAATTTTAACACCACATGTAACACCATATCTATTCTGAGTGTAAATGACAAAATTAGAAAGAGATCTGCAGAGTAGCATAGAGAGGAGAACCCACCTAGGACTGTAAAAGAACCAATGTAGTGAACACAGGAGTGGAGTGCAGATGAGACAGAAGATGGTGGATGGAAAAGTGTGGCACAAACCAGACAAAAAGGAAACAAGAAGATGGTGTGAGACAAGGATGCAAGAGCAACTTAAACCAATCCCCAGAGCATGCCAGAGTGAAAAGCTTAAAAGAACACAACATTATTGCCAATGAAGCAAAGGAAATTGCTTAAACATTTCATCTATTGTAACCTATTACTTTTGCTGTGGTGTATATTTGTAATAAACTGTACAAAATACGTCTGGTCCTGTACTATTTTAACATTGCATTCCTCTCATTCTGTGCATACCGCAGTGATTTAATTCCCAGTCCAGGAACTGTGTCTTACATTTAATCAAGTTCAAGAATGTCCATTTCACCAGAGTGATAGATATATGGGCCGATAAACTAAATTTCATTTTGAATCATAAGGGTACTTTTACGATGTCTATAATTCTTACATGTGTAAGTGAGCATGACACAGTACACAAGTAATTGATTCAATGTCCTCACTGATGCCAGATATGTAATAGCATTGCCAAGAAAGCCCACTCGATGCTTCCTGGTTTCTAAAGAAAATTCAAATAAACATAAAAACTACATAAAAAAGTCATATTATTGACTGTACCGCTTCTGTTTGACAGTGATTCCCTTCTGCTGCAAGGACTTTTCATTTGTGAGCTGCAGCAGAGTGATCTCCTTACGGCTAAACAGACGGATGGAAAAGGCCTTCTCTAGCAGCTTGTCGGGTGTGACGGTGGAGGCAATGCCCTTGATGAAAGCCTGAATGTCTGCCCTGACTTTGCCAGAATCCTGTTGCTGCTGGTTGCCCTGGCCCCCCTGTGCTCCTGCTTTATGCTTGCGATAGAACTTGAGCAACGCTATAGCCACACGATAGAGAATCTTGTAGCCCTCCACTAGGTAGACATCCAGGACCCTGACCACATGGCTGAAAGGCAGGTCACCAAGCACCCAGCGTTGCCAGTCTGAGTAGACTTCTAGCACATCCTGGGCTGTGGCTACAATCAATTTGTGGGCAGCTGTGCAGTACTTGTTGGCCAGGTCACCAAAAGTCATGCAGCCAGACTCATAGGCAAGGAAAGTCTGGTCCAGCAGTCGCTTGCCTGGCTCGTTGCAGGCCAGCATTCGGCTGACGTGCTCAAAACACTGAGCTTCATCTGTGCTGAAGTGCAGGAGCAAAGAAGTAACAGCCGGAAGTGATGGACAGTGGGAGATATCTGGAAACTGTCCAGCCAGGCAGTTGATAATCTGATGGGCTGAGGCTACCGCCTCTGCCTTCAGACAGTACCGCGGCACAGGACTTCCATCCACAAACTCTGGCAGTGGGATGTGAGAGGAGGGCTTCTTAGTGGCTGCATTTCCCATAATGTCACGATATACTTCTGCATCTGGTGTAACTGTACGACAGGGAATGGCTTTGATGAGCTGCTGGTAGACTTGTGCCCGTAGTTTGTGGTTTTTGGCCCAGTAACCCTGCCGAGCCATCTGTTTGAACTCTTTCAGGTCTTTACAGTCAACCTTGGTGGGCCCGCTGCTCTTGGCCAGATCCCCCATCTGGTTCCAGTCCACAAAGCTGCCATAGTCTTCTTCGGCCATGGTGCTGGAAACTTGTTGGACTGCCTGAGTGGGAAGAGAGGAGGGACGCTGTGGGGTTTTTACAAACCGTCTGTCCCCGACACAGCAGATAACTGGCCTATTGTTCTTAACTGCCCATACTGGTTACTGAAAAACATAAATGACAAAACAACAAAATGAGTGTGTATCATCAGGAAGACAAAAGAAAATCATTGCAAAATTGTTTCTGAGTCATATTAAAATCATTTGTCAGCAGCACCAGAGCATAATCAAACTTCCACTTTCCACCAGTTTTATATTTTCATACTAATACATAGTTGGCTATTTGCTAGACTAAGTATATCAACAGTTTAAGGATAATGCAAAGACTTGGGAAGACATTTCTTATACATCCGTTTCCATAAGTATTGATTTGCACAGAAGTTAAGACAAATGCATTACAGAATGGCGACAGTAAATCTGTACTGTAAAACAACATGAGCTAATTTCACTAATCAGATTTATGCTGTGGTAAATATCTTTAGAGGGGAAAAAAGCATGTACATCATGAATCCGATACATCTGATCACAAACCCATTGCTTGAACGGAATGCAAAGCTATCTTAGTGATGCCATATGACAGCCATAAAAAGACAATGACCTCTGATGTACAAATATATCTCGGACAGATTTAATTGGCCAAGAAAAGTGTGACATTAAAACTGTTGAACTGGAAGCTGTAGTAGTGAGGGAAATAATTACTTTTTTGGAATTACAACTGTAAAGGTTAACAAGCAGTATAATTTAAAAACCAGCTACCAGCACATAATTTCCTGCAAATGCTGACCACAAGATACATGGGGAAGCATGTCCAAAGATCATTTGCAATATACTGAGAATAGTTGTTGCACAATCATCAAATCATGTCACACTGTGTTTCAGCAAGTCACAAGGAGATACATGTCCAAAGTTCACTTGCAATATACTGAAAATGACATTCATAAAAGGCTCAGATCATGTAACACTGCCTCCCAACAAGTCACATGGAAGACTGCATGTAAAACTGGAAGCATTTATGGTGGCTCTATAGGGAGATTAACCGTTTTACTTAAAGGGCATGTTTACATAAATGTTCATTTTACCTATGACATTGCATGTAACTGACGTAAGGCAGACTTGAATTCAGACCCAACAAAAGAAATCTATCTGGCCAAAGACCACCTTGAAATGTCAGAATATTAAATTAATTCTCCAAATCCGTCAATATAAGTTCTCTGCACAGATGAACAAAAGGTCCACTAAACCAAAGCCATGATACCCACGATCCTCCGATATACTCAAACCATCATGTATACATGGAAATGATTTAGCATTCAGGCTAAAGTAACTTAAAATGCTGCTGACCAAGGTGCCAAACCCAACTAACACAGCTGTCATTTAGCTGAACGGGTCAGCCCTTAAATCTTAGTGTGCGATAATTAAAGCTGGGTCCACTTATGACAACTTAACTTTATATACTATCAGGAATGCTCCACAGATCTCTATGAATAGCCACATCCTAACAGCAGTGCATCCTAGTAGCATCCTACCAACATGGCTCCTCTAATGTTACACTGTAATGTTAGGTACCCATTTTGTCTTGAAAAGACCTTAGCCTACTTAACTTACATAATGCATATGTGTTTAGGTCACCACTACAGGCTACTGTCTGAATCGTGGCCCACACAACCAGAGTTTTGTTCATCGTTTTTTTTTTTTTTTTTTTTTTTTTTTTTTAAGAGGTAAAATCCAAAATTGTCACCCATTCCGGACAGAATGAGACAAGGCCTTTACTAGGTGTTCAACCTTACTGTATGTATATACTTATCGTCCTCATTCACGTGGTTCCTACATATGTCCCTTTTCATAATCACATCCTAATTCTTTTGGGTTGGTTTCAGTGGATATTATTAATGCATTTACCATAACATGACCGAATAATATGATTGCCACTTTGGCCATATTACTTTAAGCTCAACTACAATATATATGAGAATGAGTTCATGCATTTAGTGCAATACCTTTAAAAATCTACATTCTGCAATCGTTTGCTGTAAGTTACTTATTCTAAAATGATTAACCTATTACTGATTACATTTTAACATGTAAAAATACTGGACGGGAAAGGAAGCTGACTACTAGCCATTAAACTGCATCTCTGCAAAACTGGACAGGGTTGGGTAACGTTACTGTAGGTGAATCAAAGATTGCAATTTTTTCTTGGAGACTGAGCAGATGCAGATACAAAGACATAAGCACAGACAAAGCTAACGTTACAGTGTCTGCTACCTTGTCGCTCAGTTAACATTACAGTATGTGCGGGTACAGCTGTGTCAACACACACCGAAATGACAGCTTCAAATGCACGCAGAGCTGCCGAAACTATGCGTTCAGTCGAATAACATATTAACGTCAGCTAGCCAGCTGAGGTGGTAGCAGCTAACATGTTAAAGAAAGGCAATGCACACGGGTCACAGAGTCTTTAACATTACCGCCGGAGTAAATCTGATACACCCTTTTCCATTCACACTTGCCAAGTTAGCATTGCTAGCATTAGCTACCAGCAAGCTGTTCCTGACAGTGCATGTCAGACTCAGCAGCTAACGAAACCTTAACCTGAGCACAAAACTAGCTGCCCGACATAAGATAACACGCAAGACAGACACGAAGCCATGCAAAATATAGAGCAACACCAAAACAACCCGGTAAAAATATTCAGGCTAACGTTGCTGCAGCAGCTAGCATGAATGTTACCAACCACAAATTAATTTTGTCCGCTAGCTGTCTTGGGAGTTTGTTGATGTGAAGAGATTTCAGCTTGAATTTGTGGAAAAGCGCTGCATTTCAAACACAATGCCGGCGACAGGAATAAGAATTACCCCTACAGCACAAGACCGAAGACTGGTAAGCAAATGATAAATAACTGTCAACAAATATACGGATAATATTCGTACCTGGAATTGAGATGTCTTGAGACGTGAAGCAGCATTCATATTAAGTTGCCTCGGGCATGCGCAGTGCCTTCAACCCCGGTCACGGTCTGCGTGCTGCTGCTGGAGCTGCAGAGGGGCTCAGGTGGGCTGGTTAAATACACACAGGTTACAACCTCTACTCTGCACGCTCTGGTTAATTCACAAAAGTGGAGGAACTTACTGTCTCTTCGGAAAGCAGTGTCAGTACTTAAAGACAGTCAGTGAAGATAACCAACTACATTATAGGCTAATACACAAAGTCATGATGTGTTTTACAACATCAGCTACCTATTCAAATGTCCATACTGAATAATTAGGAATAGCACGAGATATTAAAACCACCAGAAGTATTCTAATGTCCTATGGTGCACCAAAGAGTAACACCAAAGAATAAGCAAATATTACCCTATTCCTTTTATGGCTTACTTGTAGAAGTCAGTGACCATGGAGAGGTTGCATGGCAGATCACAGTAGCTTATCTGATCCGCCTTGTTTACTTGCAGACTTGCTCTGTTAAATGAGCGATGGCAATGGGACAGGACAGGAAGATCCATAGCAAAGGACAACAAACCATGTCTTTGTCCAGTGCTCAAAGCAACAGCCAAAAGTCAACTGCCCAACACATGACAGTTATTACTGATAATTAAATTGCTTTCGAGAACAACTCAGGGTAAAATGTTGTTTGGCCTTGTCTTTTCCTCTTAAATGTGGCTGATGTTTTTAGGTCCTCTTTTAGCATGACCTTCTCGGTGCTGCAGTAGCAGTGAAAAAGCAAAATTAGTGATGTCAGAAATTGTTCAGTTGTGCTATCTGAATGTTTAACCGTTTCTGTAAAAATATTTAATTGTATGTAACAGTTTGTCTATTCTTCTATTCTTCTATAATCTCTCTGTAATCCCAAACCAAACCAAACCACTTTTACTACACTTAAGGATCCATCTACTGTAAGGTTGTACACTAACACAGGCTGTATGCAAATGTGTGAGCAGAGGGAGTTTTCCACCCAAAATACTACAAGACAAATCCATACACATCTCAGCATCTTACATACCTTCAGACAATATGAATGTTCTGTGTGCTAATGAATGTGTTTAGTTTCATTTGAAGCTGAGTTCCACACGTGACGTCCACAACCTATGACTAGTTTACTTTAAACAGCTTCTGCTGATCAATTTGGAACAGAAGTGTGTGGGAAAGAAGAGCGCAGCTGTGTCACATGAGGTAGGCAGAGCATCCTAATCCTGTAGGAACACCATATCATTATGATGATTTCATATTTCATTTGTTTTGTGCATGTTAGCATGTATTTGTGTTTGAGTGTGATTACGAAAAGAAGAAAAATGAGAAAAGAGGTGGGTGAGTATGAAAGACCATCAGTGTGTGTTTGTGTGTGTGTATGTCTGTGTGTTTGTGTGTGTGTGTGTGTGTGTGTGTGTGTGTGTGTATGACAGAGCGAAAGAGAGAGAGCAAGAGAGAGAGATAGAGAGAGAGACAGAGAGAGAGAGACAGATGGGTGTAAAGCCAGTAAGCCTTTAGGTCCTAGCTTATGGAGGTTTATGCTCATCAAATCCTTCCGCTCCCACACACTGTGTGACATCAGCCTCCAGTTCCCTCCCACTCCACCTGATCTCACACGTATACACACATGCGCACAATTGTGCGCACATGAACAGAGGCATAGACACAGACTTGTATATATACATATACGTTCCGTACATACACATAAGTAAGACAGTGTGTGTTTTATAATAGAAGCAGGGCCTGAAATACAGGGTTCAACCAGTAAGCATCATGTTTGCCTGGCAATTATGTGCCAGCCAGAGCAGTTCCATTCCAGCAAAACACTGATTTTTTGATTCAATGAAGTTTAGGCAATTAAACAGACATCAGTAGCATAGAGAGATTAAAGAACTGGACTGGAGTGAGCTGACTGGGAAAATGCAGGCAGGCAAAGTGAGTGTGCAATGCTATTTTCTGTCAGCAACTGTCTTTGAGCAAGGCACTAAACCTACAACTGTTTCTGGCTATGGCTGCAGTGTACCAGATGGGAATATGTACTGCAAGTACTGCAGGGATGTTCAGATTGCTTTCTCTGAATATATACAAACTGAAAAAAAGATGAATCCACAAAAAAATGAATGAATTATGATTTTGCTAATCCATTAATCATTTAAGTCAGCTAAAAATCAATAATTTGTGAGAATCAAAGGTCCCTGTCCACAAGTGACAGATGAGCTTATAGCAGGTAGAAAGAGTCATGCAGTGTTCAAAGAATGGTTTGATCAGTGTTGCATGCATTTGACCTGGCATCTTCACTGGAAAGGTTTACCTCTGCTGAGGAGCTGGTGCTGTCAGCCAACCAGGGTTCAATGTTGTGGTTGCTTACTTACTACTGTGGCAAGACACAGTGTGACACACAGACCTCTAAGTCGACAGCCAATTGCGTTCATGGCCTATTTTGAAAGAAATTGGTACATTCTCTCTTTATCTCTGATGGAGCAAGATAATCCTTCCTCAAGTGACATATGTTCCCTGATCTTTCTCTGTCCAGATGGGATGTTAACTAGTTAAGTGGTGTGGAAACTTTTGGAATGCTGTATGTCACTGTGATCTGTAACCCGGCTAATTACTGTTGCATGTCCGTTCTCATGATCACTATTTTCAGAGGGAAACTTTAAATAGATCACAATACCATTTTTGTTTCCCTCATATTTTTCTGCAAAAGTATTTCAGTATTACACAGAGTTCATCTCCTCCAGGAATGTATTCAGTTCTGATCTATACTTCCTCATGTGACACACATTACTGTGTGTTGTGCCAATGAAAACAAGAAAATACATTTTTTAAAACATGTTTTAGAGATTCCCATATGAGTACTGAGAGTTGGATTTTTTCGGTGTTTTGAGAAAACATTTGATTTTCTTTTCTCACGTTCCCACACAGGTTCTGTCCGACAGGAGCGCCTTGGCACTATGGTGCAGTCTTCAGGTATCTATGAGACTCTCGTCTGATCTGTGGTGATTTTTGTTTCCAAAAATAGAGTAGGTGATTTTAGTGCCTTGTCATCATGTATGATTTAGTAAATCAATATCATGAGTAATCCGACTGAAAATATGAACTCTTGAGGGTCAGTGAAGCATGTTTGTCCTTAAAAAGTGAGACCTTTAGATAACTTGGCATTGCTTCTTACACTTTATCTATTCATTTGTCACCAAAATGAAACCTCCAAAGAAATAAATGCATTCCTGACTGAATTATCTGGCAATTGTGTTACAACACACTAAGTCAGAATTACAACTTATTCTGTAATTGTTATCTACACAGTTTCCACTGGGTAATTCCTTCGGTCTATTATTATCAGTATCATTGTTACTATCATTAAATTTTTATCATCTTTTGTTTCTATTGTGTATTCAGAGCCAAAGGTTTGCACCATTTGAGCTATTTAAATGAGCTTCCTTCTTCAGTATCAATTCACAGCTAAGGCTTTAGTCTAGCCAGTGAGACTGAAAGAAACTGTGTCACCCAATAGCGTGGTCTCCATTGTATCTGTGAAAGGCCTAAGCAGCACTCTGGGTATTGTTTTCTTTAAAAGGGAGTCAGGTTACCTTGACAACCGCAGGATGCCTACCCATAGGCCCTGAGACAGAGAAAAGGCACGGCCAGAGAAGGAGGGAAAGAGATCGAAAAGAGACAAAAAAAGGAGGCAAGATACTCCCCAGCCCCAACTTTATTTTCTCATAGTTTGTGTGTTTTGACAACAGGCCTGATGGTTGCCAGTGGGTTGGGATGGAGACCCAAGGAGGAGGTGAGGATGTGTGTGTTTCTGTGTGTGTGTGTGAGTGTGAGTGTGTGTGTGTGTGTGTGTGTGTGTGTGTGTGTGTGTGTGTGGTAGTCCATGTGCTGGATTGTCTTGTACACCAAACTATTGAACCTTCTCTGTATCTGTCTCACACTGATACAGAACAAGAGTTTGGTGACAGCAGTTTTGTTATGTTTATGTTGATTATTTCCATCCGTCTAATGAACACGTTGAACACCAACACAGAAAGACCACAAGCTGAAAAGGCTTTCATATCCAGTCATGCTGCCAATAGCATTACTATAAAATCTATTTACTAGAGACTTTATTGATGCAATTCATGTGGAAAATGTGACCATTCATCTGCAATTTGAAAAGAAACTACAATGGATCTTTAGTGCTTAAACCCAAATATGGAAGTGGAAAATGTAATTGTGTAAGAATTAGATGTTTTTCTCTACACACAACCAAGCTATACATTTATTACTGAGCATGGTTCACTTACTGGTATTTGTACTGTCCTTTTTTTTAACAGTGACATCCAACATCCTGTAAACAGAGGGCCATGCGTGTTGCACTGCGGCCACGCAGGTAAGGCTCGGCATCATGAGATCAGTGGCTAAACAGTGAAGAGAAGTAGCAACGATGTACGGCAGAAAGTGACTGATGCACCTCACCTCATCCTTGGCTGGCTCACAGTTTCCAGTTTGCTGTAGTCACTTTAACTAGCTGAGAGCAAAAACAAAAAGGCAATTGTTGTTCTCATTTTGACAGCTAAAAAGTTCAAGTGGCACCTCACAGTGACTGATGGCTTGTTGAGAAAGCACAGTGTACTGCATAATTGATTATATTCATTATCATGTCTGCTTTTTATGTGGCGCTTGATCTCCCCAGCATGCATCACCTGCAGTAGAAATTAAGGCCAACTATCACATAGTAATATGTTTTAATATGACACCCCCCCCTCCCCCGTGCAGTTTACAGGGGTGCTGCTTTTCTGTATATACCCTCAACCAAATACAAGTGATGTTTTGATGAGTGGTCTGACAGCTTTGATGAAATGCAGACTAATAGAATTGAATTGAAATAATGTGCTTGGATGAGAATCTGGAGCTTTATAGTTACTAGGAGAGCCTTGAAACTGTTTGTATATGTACTTGAGATTGGCTACACCATGTTTCTCTGGATGAGGGCTGGTGGGTTTACTGGCCTGATGAAAGTGAGAATGAAGTGATTGCTCTCTCTGCACCAGTTAAACCCAAAGCTGGGCTCCCATGTGAGCAATGAGCAGACACATGCTATAATGGCACATCATGCGTCAGATATTCGTTTTGACACACTAGGGTCTCCTCGCTTGAAGTAATGGAACAATTTAGTTGTTCACTTTCTCAGTGCGTTCGGTGAAAGGCAGAGTCAGGCTGTAAGTTTTTATTGCATTAGGTCTGCTGTTAAAATCAAATCTATGAAGTTAAAGGGAGATTTAACTGGTTGGGTATGACACAGATTATTAAAAAATACCTTTTATGTCATGTCTGATATGTGGTCAATAAACATACAAAGAAATATGATAATGACATGAGGTTGTTTGCTCTATTGCATATACTGTTGTGTTTATTAGAAAAATATGATGCAAAAGATCAGGCATGAGCTTCCATATTCAGACTCCATTTTATATTGTATACGACCAAGGAAGATCCCTGGGGGTAATTTTGCAGTTGGTAGTTAAACTCATTTGAAAACACAGAAATTATGATTTGATTAAAAATATATCAGCTGTCAGCTGAGTCAGCTGTAACACCTGAAATTGTGAGTGTGCTGAAAACTTATTTGCTACCCAGCAGAAAAGTCTGAACCGTTAGCTTAAAGTAATCAATAAATAGATAGCTAAAAGTTCAAATAGCTTGCAAATGAAATAGATATAATGTTGAAATAGTTAACAAATAGTGATAGATAAACAGTACAGCTAAAAGTTGAAGTATAGGCCTATAATTAAAAGTGATGGATAACAGTCAGTTGGCTAAAGATAAAATGGCTGAAATAGTTAAAATCATGGATATTGTTGAAACAATCTGCAGTTTAAATGGTTGGCTAAAGGTAATGGAGTAATGATTAAAATGACTTAAAGTAATAGACAGTTGAAATGGATAGCTAAAAGTATAGAGTAAATATTTGACAGTTAGCTAAAACTGATAGTTAAAGGGTTGAAATGTTCCACTCCAAGGTGGTAACTAGCACAGATGCCCACTTTTATATAGGAGTGCATTAAATAACATCCATCTTGAAATCAGTTCAAATAAACAGATTTGGGTGGAGTCAGTCAGTGGATACTTCAGTTCATGTGACTGTGGGCTGTGGAGGCATGTCAGACAAAAACGCCTCAGAACCACTGATGTGCTGAATGCTGTTTGCTGTAACATTTGAAGAGGTTTCTCTGTGTATTGTGCCCTCTAGTGGTTGCTTGGTGCTCTGTCTGTGCCTGTCAGTGTTCACCCTGCTGCTACAGAGCCTCTGGGTGCCACTTGAGATGGCCAAGGATGAACCTGCCGGGAGGTCACCTGAGGAACAGGGTAACTCACACACACATGGACATATATGCGGTTTAACTGGGCTGATCTGTGTCTGTTAAAACAATGGCCTTAACCTTTTTAATAGCAGAAATGTAAAAACATCCATGTATTCATACGCCCACATAACCTTGGTATCACAGATTGGGAGTAAAGTGAATCAAATGAAAATATCACAGATAAATGAAATTATAGAACAAAGTCAGATGTAATGAGATGTCATGACATTGAGCACTGACTGGAAAAATGTGGCTTTTTTCATCTGCACATCCGGTGAAGTGTACTGTGTCTTATGAGGGATAAGACCTCATCTAACTGTCTTCTCAATGTTAGGTGAAGCTTTGCTCACAATTCGTGGTGGGTCCTCCCATGTGTCTCACAGTTGTGGGTTTGTGGCCGAGATATACCCATGTTCAATTCAATTGTCTGGCTAAACTGTTTACCTGAGGGAGGGTATTTAAGGGGGCTGAGGACAGGATTGTTTGGGCAAAACCTTTTTCCTGGTTTACAAAGAAGAGACATGTTGTCAACAATCTCTTCCAGAATGTCTTTTTTATGCACCGATGAATAAATTAGCATATTCTGGCACTGTGCCTGCAGAGTTTTTGATCAATGAGCCATTCCTAAACATCATCAGGGGCATTTCGGAAATACACTTCAAAAGCTGCATTTAGTGTTTGAAGTAGTTCAGCGGTCTCCGAATAAAATGGTAATTGTATTTTTGATTTAATAATTTAATGTTGTCTGCATTATTTTGATAATAACAGATCATGTTTCCCTCTTCAGTCAGACCCGTTACAAAAAAAAGATAAATGATGCATTTCATTTATATAACTATCTTATGTAAAAAGAATTTACTTCTGAATTATATGAAACTGACGGAACCATATAAAGGAACCAATTTATGCATAACATTTATTTCTAAAATCAGACACAGATTTAACTAAAAAAAGAACAGAACTTTGACCAAATTTGGACAGTATGGCCACCACTGAAACAGTTTCAAAATATAATTAAAGAAGATGACTTTTTATCTAAACATCCTCGTCCATTCCTCCTCAAATTCTAGGAAAATTGTTTTTAGCAGACAATGTAATCCACCGGTGCTTCTCAGCCGCAGACCCACAATTGCTCCGTGCTTTGAGGACCCACCACAGCGTGTATACAAATGGCCCCCAAAAGCCACAATGATTGTGTTGAAAAATATACCACATGTGGGATGCTGTTGGTCAGCGCGCACAGTTAATCCGGCTCAAATTTATCACCAAATGCTCAGTTTTCAATCAGTCTGTGACAAATCCTCCATCTTACCAGGCAATTTGAGGTTATATTTAATCCTAAAATTAGCTCTTCCTGCCACACATCTGGCAGTGACATGAGTGAATTTCAGTTACATCTCATGGAAATTTGCCTGCTTTAGAAAAAAAAGATGATGGCCACCTACATAACTATAATTCTGTTTATTTTAACAGGATAACAGGATGCAACAGTAGACAACAGAACTGCCTTTTTAATGGTAGATTTTCTCTAAGAAAAAGAAATCTTGGCTCTGACACGAGGACATTTATATCAGTGGACTATAATTATTTTGTTAAAAAGTATTGTTGAGCTGTGAAAGCACGTGAGGACTATGTTGCATATCTTCTGTCTCCATGTGATGTGACCGTGTGCAGAAACATCTTATATTCTCTAGTATGTAATATGGCAAGTAAGCAAGAGTTATACACACATACACATGTATACCCACACATGTATGATTTTATAAGCTGCATATATATATAGGCCTTTACAAGCTTGGGCATATAGTTGTCACAGGATCCCACATCTTTTCTCCCATTCACCTTTCATTGCCTCTGTGCCCAAAGGGCCCCAGGGAACGTAGGTAGTGATATGCTGATAGTCAGCTGAGCAAACAGAGATGAAGTGACGTCACCAGTCTGTGGGGTTTTTACTGTGTATCACAGGGTAAAGCTCCATCCCCAAGGAGATCCGTATTCTGACAACAAATCAACCCTATAACTCCACCAGCGACCCCCACCTCACAAACAACCTGTCTGGTAACTGCAGCAGATTGTCTGACAGAGAGCTTAACTGTGAACGCCCCCACCTCAGGTCAGTCCAGCACGACACTGGAAGGCCTATCAGAGCAAACACAAGAGCTATAGGTTTCATTTAGACACTGTAACCCACCTTCTACGGAGATGAATGTTTTTGACAGTAGGTCTCGTGAATTTTAGAAGTGTTTTTTCTCTGAATTCTTCTCATTACTGATTAAGGCGGTGGTTCCCAACCTGGGGCTCATGACCCCACAAGAGGTTCCAAGATAAATTGGGTCATATTAAAATTAGAAAGAAAAAAAAACACTGCTCGATGCTCGCAACCTGAGCCTGCATGAAGGCCATAACCTTTGGTGAGGGGTCGCACGGAGACGTTTGTTTTAAGAGGCCACAAACCACAAAAGTGGTAGGGAACTACTGAGTTAGTGAACGCACAACACCTTACTTTAAACTGACGTTTCCACAGTATATGAGGTCAGCAATTTGCATTAACTTCAACCATGAAGGTGTCTGTGGAAACATTCACAAAAACATATGCATACACTATGTCTGTTTGAGTGTATGCCTCGGTGTGTATGTGTGTGTTTAATGGGAGATGACCACAAAGCTCCAGTCATAATTTCCTCAATATTTGCTTTTAAAAATGATGACTGATTACCATCTCTATCTGCCATAAAATTGTTCTTGTGGAAAATGTACCTCTGTAAAAATAATTAAATGACGTTACCCTCTAAATGGAATGTGGAAAATACACATGACCACAATCGCTGCTTCATTTGCAGTACATCAAGTTAAGAAAACAGCGTCATATAACCCTGCTGTTTCACATGATACACAGAACAAGATTTCCTATTCAGGAGAAGATTTGCTATGATATAACACACAGTTTCAATGCTTAAATGCGAGGATAGGGGGGAGCATATGATACTGTACATACAAGTTGTATGTATTTATTTTGTCATAGGTCAGCGTGGTCTTGGCTTTCGTCGGCTGGCTCTGCGATTGGAGGCTTTGAGCACTCAGGTGCAGAGGCTGAGCAGAGAGAGAGATGTCACCCAGCTGACCAGAGAGGATGTCAATCTGCTACTGCAGAGGTATTCAATAACAACTATTATTTAAAAAAACATATACGGATCTCCATCCTTCCATCCATTAGCTGCACCGCTTATCCTTTGAGGGTCGTAGCTGGGATTGGGTGGGGTACACTTTGGACAGGTCGCCAGTCTATATCGCAGGGCTGACACCTAGAAACAAACAACCATTCACACTCACTTTCACACCTATGGGCAATTTAGAGTCGTCATTTAACCTAACCTGCATATCTTTGAACTACACCACCTTGTTTATGGATCTCGGGACACATGAATACAGATGTGACTCAGTGTTATTGGAGCTGTGTATACAGTATAGAATTAGATTGTATACATGCATACAGTGTGCAGTGTTTGGTTACCTGTTAGTTTGCATTTGTTTTCCAGCTTTAGACAGGACCAGCAAGGCTTGGCCCGCCTGGTAGAGAGGGAGCTGAAGAGAGTGTCCCAGAAGCTTGATCAGCTCAGCCGTCATCACCACCATCACCATAAGTCTCACACTCCGCCACCGCACGATGACAGAGCACACATAGGTAAAGCCCAGACATTTATCACATAAAGCTTGTCTCGATGAATGTGTTATTTTATTATTTTTAGGGGAGTTTGTTTGATTTTACACGCTTCTTTGATTTGTCTAGGAGGACTGGATATATCAAATGAGAGTTAATGAAAAGATGCTTTCAAGTGCATCTTTCAGGCTTTTTATTTCTGAAAAATTTGAACTTAAATAACCAGAAATCATGAGATAAGATGTCAATAAACTGTATGCAGCATGCTCATGGTTACCAGCCTTAATGCTCTATGATATGAAGGAAAACAGAAGGATAAGGTAGGAAAAATATCTGCTCTCTGTGTGCCCACTTTCCTCTGAATAAAGAGTTACAGAGACAGTTTTTGTATTTCGATTTAGAGCGATAAAACAGGTGTATTAGGTTGTTACACTCAAATCCCTTTAGCTTCATTTTACCATGTACTACTTTACTAAAAGCAACTCATTGTCCAAGTTAATACAGAGATTTTAGGGTTTGTTCCAGTTATAACATGCTTTAATATTCTGCACCAAATAAATACACTCCGCCAGCTTCAATAATTGGCCAATTGCAAGCTTTTCTGTGGTTGCCTGCAGTGGTAGTGTGATACTCTGAGCCAAATGCACGGTTCATAGCCTCAATAGAGGTTAACCACACAGTGAAATTAACAAGCTGTGATAGTGGAGGGTGTGAATGGGGGGGTTAAAGGGCAGTAGGTACAGGTGGTTATGGGGGATGAAGTCCTTGAATAGAAGTTTAACAAGTCCCACAGAGCCAGCGCCAATCAACTGGCCGTGGGGAGGAAAAAAGTTTACATCTACACTACGACCCTCCTGAGAGGTGTCAAGTGAGAGCTGGGTTACACACCCTGGTTGGCACGCGAAGGGTTGTGTGTGTGTGTGTGTGTGTGTGTGTGTGTGTGTGTGTGTGTGTATGTGTGTTAGAGTGTGTGAGAGGTATGGATGAGTGGGTGCATGCGTAACCTCCTTCCCTGAAAAAGGGAATTCATAAAGCTCGGGCCACACAGACACCATACCGTGCATATGTGAGGACACACACTTGTCGACATGCACACACATACTTTACTGTATGCACACCCCATGCCACCCGCATGCACACAAACACACACTTCCCCATCACCAGCCTGCTCACCCCTCACCCTCTTCCTCTCACATTACCTCACACCATAAAATACGACTGAATTACCCAGGAGTCCTTTCACCAGCTTGTCTGCTCATACCCTTGTTTTTGCAGCGGGAGCACTTTTTTTTCTTTTCAGCCGTGCTCCTACAGCATATCACTGTTTTTAGGCTTTCACACCTCAGCTATGCCTACGGGTTTTCTTATCTTTTTTTTCCCCTCTCTTTCCCTTTTTACTAGGTTGTTTTACACAGCTAAGGACTGTATATTTTGGCAAATGCTAGCATTGTAAAAGTGAATGTTTGGTAGGAGGCAGGTGGGTCAGGTGTGTGTGAGTGTGTTCATGTAAGTGTGTGTGTGTGTGTGTGTGTGTGTGTGTGTGTGTGTGTGTGTGTGTGTGTGTGTGTGTGTGTGTGTGCGTGTGTGTGTGTGTGTGTGCTCATTCCAGTTGATTGACATTGGCTAGAGATGGTGGGGGGGCTTACGGGAAAGGGCCTCTGAGAACACACTGCTTCTACTCTAATGCCTCTTACATGCATGGCAGCACTATACATCGTGCTGGTGGCTGCTATTCACATTTAAGTTGAGAGATTGTATATCAAAGTTATTATCCACTGTTCTGCATTACCCACATTGAGTTAACTTTACAATGCGCTTTTTGTTACTAAAGCCTTGACTGTGGAATAACGATGCATTCAAAATGGCCTCTACAAGAAAAACTGTGTGACGGCAAATATCTTACCCATAGGGCCCAATGACTGTGAGGTGCCAATGGATTCTGCGTATCCGGTGTGTGCCGAGAAAGTGGAGGTGAGAAAGTGGAAATATATGTGGTAGCATGAACTTCACGGCTGTGTGTGCACTGTTATGGCTGTATTAAACATCTTAATATTTTCAGTTTGATATTTTTTTCTCAGTATATGAGCAGGTTTGTGCTGGAATACCATTTTAATGATAATGACAATAACGGGACAGTATAGTGGAGCATATATTTGTATTATAGACTCTGTGAGTATATATCAACCCAACATCTGTCTCTCTTGCAGTTCCTGCAGTCACGCTGGCAGTCAGACCCCTGCTATGCATTTTATGGGGTGGATGGTAGCACCTGCTCCATATTGACTTACCTAAGCCAAATAGAAGACTTTTGCCCCCCTCACCTCAGGAGGAACCACTCTGAACTGCCATGGCACAAGAAACCTCACACTTATACAGAAAAGGTACATTCACATCAAGTTCATGTCATTGTGTAGTACCGCAGTACGAATGCAGAATGATCTTGAGAGGATCTAGTTTACCAAAACACTATTCTGCCATGATTCCTATCACATGTACATACATGAGTTTCACATTATGATTGCTCACAGGCTGAGATACGAACGTCTCTAAGCCAACTGTATGAAGTCATCGGCAACAACAGTGGTCCTGCAATAGACTTCATCCGGTCCAGAGTGGACAGGATGTCTGAACAGTGGATACAGGCTGGTCTGAGGATGGGACACAACAGCAACAAGACGGTCTCCAACCAGATGAGGGTACGAGCAGCAGGTCATTCTGATGAGCATCATCTAGTTTTTATTTTTGGATTTTGAGGCGAACACAGTAGCTAAAATAATTCCATCATATGTTTAGATTTCAAAAACATGGGTGTATGAGTTTTCAGAGTGTTAGTGTGTAGATTCTAAGCACATTTCTTGTATTAAAATATTCAGCTTCTCTTTAGATAAAACATGTTTAACAATTTATTTTATACTCACAACTTCACTGAATATAATTTATTATATCGTACCTTTTAGAAGTTGATACCATGGTCTACAGAGACTTAAGCTTAGGAAAGCAATAGAAGTAAAGAAATGAGAATATAAAATAATATACAGTACCTGTTGTGTTTTGAACTTTAAAATGTGCCGTCATCCAGGTGCTGCTGTATCCGGGTGCCCTGGCTGGGACTGTTGGTCAGCGTTTTGAAGCCATGGTGGAAAGAGGGGGGCCTCTTGGGGAGCTGGTCCAGTGGGCAGACCTCAGTGCCTGTCTGATAATCCTGGGCCACAATATAACCTTCAGCACCTCACAGCACCAACTCCACAGGTTACCACCACTTCTGCTACTACTAGCTGCTTTCATCTAAAACTACATTATCATGTTTGTTTGGAAAGTATTGATTACATTGACAGGCAACAACATCTGCTATCACTAATATATGATATATATTGATAGGTGTCTGATCTATAACCACTTTACACTGAAGTGATGAGGGAGGCAAAGATCAGTGCAGAATGATGTTGAGCAGTTCTTGGTGTTATGTGTGTTTATTGTGACTGGTCCAGCCTGATAGGTGCTGCTCCTGGCCGAGGTAGTTGTCCAATCCAGAGGCCCCTGACCTTTGACCTCATCTATACCGACTACCATGGCCTTGCTCACCTTCAAGGAGCCATGGGACTGGCTTTTCAGCATTACCAGTACAACCACAATTTCTAAACTCATACTAATCTAATAACAGTATTGTTCCATTTGCTGATTAATTTAACATATTTACTTTATATTTTTTGAAATTTGACAATGATAAGTAAAGACTGACTTTCACTTAAATTATTATCATAAATAAATTAGCCACCAGTGTTAAAAAAGAAGCATAAAAAGTTTCCCTTGTATGACCATTTTATGTAACCTGCATTAGTCTGATACTGTTTTAATGTGGAGCAGACATGCTGTGATTTCACACCACACAGTGTGACATTTCAACTTAAAAATATAAAATGATAAAATATTCTTATTTAGCTTTCTCTGACTTCTTTGGCCATGCTATTTGTCCAGAACATCCAGGGCATTGTAAGCTTGACAAATAGCATTACACACTGAGTTGTTTGTGTTCATGTGATCATTGCTAAGTTGATAAACTGGAAGTAAATTTCTTTTGTGATAAACTGTTCTTTAAATCGTTCTAGGTGCCGCTTCAGAATCCTGGATTCTTTTGGCACTGAACCTGCCTTTAACCTGGGGAGTTATGCTCATAGACACGGATATAAAACATTGTGGGGCAGATGGGGTCTACAACCTCTGCAATACATGACCATGTTCCGTAAGTCTGTGCGTGTGTGTGTGCGTGTGTCTCTGTGTGTGTGTGTGTGTGTGTGTGTGTGTGTGTATATAGTTGTATTATACTGGCAAGTAGCAGCATCATGTAATGTGTTTACACCCTGCAATCATGCAAACATGTGACTCACTGTCTGTGTGAGAGCACAGCTGTGATAACTGTATGATGGTGACTCTGTGAAGAACAGAACATTGGTTCAGAAATGCACTTGTGGTCAGGTCAACAGTCAACATATATACGTATATATATATATAAATATACACACACATGCACATATTTATATCTTGCTGCCGCAGCGCTGATCCTTCACACACACTCCTGTAAGCGTCCTCACAGTGAGAGGATTAATAGCTGAGGTTAAATAAACTTGGTGCCCAGACAGAGCTTTCATTCCAACACCTCTCCCTGTCATCTTTCCCACCCTGCTGGGAGATGGAGGCAAGCTGGACACACTGGGCCGAGAGCCACTCTTCATCCCTCAGCTTGAAACACTGTTTATTTGTCCTGCTGAGGAGGAGGAGAATGAGATGGCTGTTAGCTGATGGTGTGGAAAGGGCAGAAAGAAGGAGAGAGAGACGGCAAAACAGAAACAAAGACACAGAGAGAAGAAAGGAAGAGAAAGATGCTAGAGAGAAAAGCAAACAGGGGGTTTATGCTTCTGTTTTGAAACGGAGGAGAAGAAGATAGTTGACTGAAGGATTGCACTGAACTGTAAACAGACAGCAAGAAGACTGAAACCAAGAAACCAAAGGAACTGCATTCCTTCACAGCTTTTCCTCCAACCCCCACAAGCTGCACAATGTTGATCATGTCAGTGTATCGTTGCGTATCTCTGCTAATCTGATAGGTGAGTGTGTGAGGCAGTGAACCTGGACAGGTGTGAGAGACGAGTAGCGACAAATGGAACTGAGCCAGGAGCGGATTCTGTGCTGCTTTAAGGGTGAATGAGGAGAGATCTGGCAACAGCCTTTTTAAACAAGTACCTGGAGACAGGAGAGAATGACACACACACACGCACACATCCACACACGCACACACACACACACACACACACACACACACACCTTTGTTGGAACATTCCTAGTAAAGTAAATACTCATCTCTCACACCTCCCTCAGTGTGTCGGAGGGCAGCAGGGTGGCAGCTGCCTATCCAAACAGCCCAACCTCAACCTCTCATATATGTAGAAATCTCATTTCCTTTAACAGCTGATTTATACTGCACCGTATGTTTTTCCTCTCTCGCAAAATTTTAATCTTAGCTTTCACCTGTGATCTTGGTCTGCGTTGCCAGCTATGTCTGTCCAAAAGTAACTTGTGATCCTCCAGTCACATTTCCCATAATGGTTTCTCTTTTTTGATGTCTTCAAGGAAGGTCTGTGCACGGGCATTCACAATTTGTGGTCATCTTTTAGTAAATTAAGAACTGAATTTAGACTACCTTTAAGACCAGTTTTGTTCTGTACAAATAAAGTAATCTAATACTATAGAAAAACATACAGACATACACATGCTTAAAGGTGCTATATATAAGCTTTTGCTATTGCTACGCAGCCGACGTTATCATTAACAGCTGTTTACTGCAGTCTAGAAAAACTTTGCAAGTTCAGCATCAGACTTAATTTCTTTACTTGTCTCCAGCGTTGAAAAGCAACGCCAATGTTTACTCTTGTTTTGCTTCTATATGTCTCGCTTCTTTTCTTCAACTGAAGTTAGCGTACCAACTAGCTACCCTGGCCTGTCTTGTAATACTGCTTTTCCATAGTGCAGCGTCCAGTTTGCCCTCAGTTTAGCATGAGAGGATGAAGAAGTAGTGCTGCTTAGAGTGCATGTTCTAACGTCTCGTCTTGTAAATGCAACAAAGCCTGAAGCTCTGGGCGAGCGATCGTTATCAGAGAAAACTTACATATAGCACCTTTAAAGACAATTTAGCTTAATCTCAAAAATCTTTTTCAGTTTTCTTGTAGAATAGTTATTTAGTGACGGGGGATTTCAGTGTTGTGTGCAAGTTGAGACCACAGATAAAATTCATGTTCTGTTCAATGTTTTTGTTGTAGCTCACACTCCTGATAACTCCTTCCTGGGCTTTGCGAGTGAGGAGGCAGTGAGGGCGGAGGTGAGAGAGGAGGAGCTGGAGAGCCACAGGAAAGACAGGATAGCAATTGTCTACGGCAAACAGGACTACATGTGGCAGGTATAATGACCAAAAGAACACAGTGTATGCACGTGGAAAAATGGTGAGCAAAGAAAAAAGATGTTGATGAATGCTGAAGATTTCCCTTTGTGTCCAGGGTAAATCTGAGTATGTGGAGGTGGTCAGTGAGGAGCTGGAGACCCATGCCACAGTCTTTCAGCCTCCAGGACACACCTCTAATCTGCCCAGCTTTATCAGAAACCACGGCCTGCTGACTCAGGAACACTTCCTACAACTTCTCCGCAGAGCCAAGGTCAGAATTGTGGACATGTATTCTTGTCCTGCCTTGTTGATGAAGGACCCTCATTAAGATGCGGCTTCCCTCCTTCCTGGCAGGTGTTTGTAGGCCTTGGTTTTCCCTATGAGGGTCCAGCTCCTATTGAGGCAATAGCTCTGGGCTGCATCTTCCTTCAACCACAATTTGACCCACCACACTCATCAGACAACAATGACTTTTACAAGGGCAAACCCACCACAAGACAGGTAGGTATAACTCCTCAAAGTGAAAAAAAACCCAAACTCATGGGAATTGAGAAAAGATGTTGCACATATATTTTTAGAGAAATAACGCTGTTTCTGTTGTTTTAGTAAAAAATATTTGAAAAAACATGTAAAAACTTTGCATCACAGATCTCCTCCCAGCACCCTTATGCTGAAGAATTCATTGGTAAACCTCATGTGTGGACTGTGAACATGACCAACAGCACCGATGTACGAGAGGCAGTCAAAGCTATCCTAAGCACAGAGGTAGCTTCGCTTCTGACTAACAAACTCACGGTTATACTGTATATACATATATCTCGACACACGCCTTGTCTTCCCCAAATTTATGTTACGGTAGCACTAAAGGAAAGTGTTTGTTTGTTTTTGCAGGTGAAGCCTTTCACCCCCCGAGAGTTCACCTGTGAGGGAATGCTGGAGCGGGTTCATGGTTATATCACTCACCAGGTGCAGAGATACACAGAAAGGCTGGCATAATATTATTGAGTGCTCCTCCATCACACCAGACTCTTGAAGTGGCCCTGATCTTGCAGAGTCACAGGACACTGCCCTGCAATCTGTTATGAAATGTGTGGAGACAGAAATCTCAGAATGCAGTGGATATCCTTTTAAACCTATTGATTGTATCCGTAGAATCAAATCATCTACAGTAAAGCTTTACCGGCACATGTCTCTGATATCGGCCTTTCATGAAACATGAGTTATTAGCAGTGATGTCATCCACCTCTGATACAGCATGAACTATATCTACACCTTTATTCTAAATTTACTTTGTGGTCATTAATGCCAAATATCTTAATTGTTGATTTAAAAGGCTAATCTGTATGTATTAGGCAGGGCACTGAACAGTTAGTTAAACAAGATGAAATACTAACATATCGTAGTCAATATTGTTTCAAAGGCATTTACACACCACATACAGACAGAAGAGAAGCCGTTCAGATCTTGCTTGGTTCAAACTCTCATCGTTGTCAACTTTCTTTTTTTCTCTGTTATCATAAATCACTGTAGGACTTCTGCAGTAAATCTGTCCCTGTTTGGCCACCAGAAAGTGCTCTAAGGGTGCACCTGGGTCCCCTGGGCCAGTCGTGTGTGAGTGTGTGCCGACGCTCCTCCCTGGTGTGTGAGCCTGCTCTGTTTCACCACCTCAACAGTCCCTCCGCGTTCACCAGGTGAGAGGTCAGCAGATATAACTAAGCTTATTGTCTAAGACTTTGGGAACTTGTACAACATCATCACACAGTGGGGATTTACTCCCCAAAAAACAGAGCAATGTTAGAACGATACTACAGATGTTGAATAAGAAACGTAGAGATGCATGTGAACGCTGATAGATGCACTTTAGAAAATTGAACTTATCACTATTTTCCATTTTGTAGGCTTGGACTAGGCTGTTCCAGCGTGGGGCCGGAAATCAACCACCTGTTTCCTGCCTACAATCCTTGGGGTCGACACTGTGGCCTTCAGCAGGAGCCTCTACTGTTCAGTTGTGCTGGCTCTGACCCTTCGCACCGCAGACTGTGCCCTTGCAGAGCTCACCTACCTGGACAGGTGGCACTGTGCCCTGACTGCATCTAAACACAACTGTGAAAGAACCTGGGAAACAGCAGGGAGAGAAGAGGAAAAGGTAGTAGGGTTAGGGAGACAAAGGCGACCGATGAGCCATCTGCAGTGCGTACTGTATACGTGAAGAATTGATTTCAACCAAAGAAAGCAAGCTTCCAATGCTACTGAAAGTTTTGTGGTTTTGATTTTATACAGAGGCTGAAGGGTCCCAGTAATATGAAGGAATCCTCTCAGTCAGCACGACTAACATTTGGTTTTTCATAAAAATGTTGGAGTTACAAATTCATCACAAACACATCAAGTGATTGCTACTTGTCCTGCAGGCAGCCGACACTAGTGATTAACAATTATTAAAACAATATGAGAGAGGTTTTGCCAAATAATGAACATCTACGTCATTTAAATTTCTGTAGCTAGATTTGTCCAGTGCAATTGTTGTGTCAAGCTTTTGTTTTGTTTTTGTAATGACAGTCATTACTCAGGAACCAAAAATAAATGACATGTCATTTCGTAAGTACTTGAAGTGTTGAAGGATAATGAATTGTGGGCCTGGTGTTTCATGGTGCCTGATAAAAATCCCTCTTGTTGTTGTAGCTTTTTCTTGGTCCCTTAAGCAAATAATGAAGGCAACACGCACTTTAGGGAAAATTTGTTTAGGTGTATTTAAATGAAGTGGGAAGCGGCACCAAAGACCGTAAAGCCATTCAGTTCAATTCCAGATCACACATAGTACAGTGCACTTCAATATTATGCTAAATAAGTATCTAATCATTCATTCGTACACAGTAATGTAGCACAGTGGTCAGTGTTGCATGGGATTAGCTCCTCAATGTATCGCTGGCTGCAAATATTATCCCGGGCCTCAGAGGAGAGAGGGTGACAGCCTAAGTGATGAGGCTCATTATCTGAGCGAATCATGGATAACCTCTGGATGCCTTTGGGAGGTCACAGCCATATGACGATGATTATACTGTCATATAAACCACTGGTTCCCAACCGTCTTTGACTTAGGAAACCCCCTCCCAGCTCTGTTTCAATCCATGCCCCCGCCAGTAAAGGCAGAACCTCATTGTTTGTCTTTCAAACACATATTTTGCGTCATTTAGCGGGATAAAGTCACTGAAGGCAGGATTAATTATGTTTTCTTGAGTTATTTTACTCGAAACTACACCTAAAAATGATTTTGATCAGAACAGATGACTAATTTTGCCCAGAGTTCTTGCATTTGCTTCAAAATTATTCCCTGATTGCTTCATGACCTACAGACCCAAGGGTATTTTGCACCCCAGGTTGATATGAACAAACATGGAAACTTTACATACAGTACATACAATGATTTGGAGAGGTTGAACATTTGAACATTTCCATGTCAGAAGCCTGAAAGGGTCACGCAGGCCTATCCCATCGTCCCTGCCTGCAAAACAGCTTGTGAAAGAAACAAATGATAACAACTAAAGGCCAAACTTCATCCCACATTCCGTGTTGTAAGTGCTACACTTACATGGCGCAGCTGTTAGCAAAGATGTCTCCAACACAATGGCAACAAGCTGCTGTGTTGAACTGGATCGATGTGAGGTTTTTCTTGGAAATGACGCACTCGTGGATGTTAATTGGCAGAAAAAGAGACCTTTTCTGCACCGATACACTCCATGTGACCAGAACATATTGTCGCTCCGGGATCAGACCGCTCAGGGTTGCGACGACAGAACTGGTCGACAGTGTGATTGACTAGTAAATGGCTGTGAAACGGTCCATGAAAACAATATTTGTGATGACTTTGGTGGATTTTGGTGAATTCATTTGGCCCTGTCAAATGTGACTTTTGTGTAATTAGCTGAATGATCCAAAGATGATGGAAGTGAAGTTGTGTTTATGTCAAAAGGCTTTTTGGAATAAAAGAAAATAAAAGTTGCTTTTGACTCAGAGGGGCGTCCCTGAGACATATTTTTGGAAAGTGATGTGTCATTCCTGGAGAGTCATGTTAATTCATATCAGTTACATGTGTTATGGCATATAAAAGCTGTCACTCACTTCCCAGGGGGCTGATAGCAGAGGGTCAAACGAAGGGTTCCAAAACAGCACAGGGTTGTATATGTAGTATATGGAGCAAATGTGTAAATGTGGAGAGACAAAGATTTTAGTGTTGCACACGATTGCCTACGGACCTCACGCTGAATGGGGCAGTATATGAGTGCAAAAACTGACAAAGTCCATATGTTTGTCAGAAGCCCATTTGATGTTGTTATGCAGTGATGTGTTTCAAGAAGACAGTGGTGTGGATAATTTAGTTCTCTGGGTTAAGTGGTTATCGCTGCAAATTAGTTTTATGCCTAAAGTTCATCTTCAAGGCTCAAGATAAGTAGATTAGCTATCTTTGTTCATTCCTTTTGCTTGCTGTCATTCAGATATCTACAAACCATGTTTAATGTTTTTATGTTTATTATGTGAGGTTTTCTCGGCAGATCATACTCTGTGTGACTGTCATTATTCATGCATGTGAAAATTCCTAAATCAAGAATTCAAGAGCAGAAAGACTCTTAGCTGGATACAAACAGTGTTTGCAATCTGGGGAGCTTGCTGACTTTTAGTAGGGTGCCCAAACTTTAGCACAGAATCACCAATTCATTTTTTTTCCTGTTTATTAAGATCATTAAATAAAAAAGGGAGCAGGGCAATAACAATTGAAGAAATTAAGTTCATCTACAGACATGTTTTAAATTATGTAAAAATACTCTGCTATGATTAATATTGTGTTTAACATGGTTTTCAGAAAAATTAATAAATAAAATAAAAAAAAAATAAAAAAAAACTGGGGCTGGAAGCACGTCTACACTTACTTCCTCATTGAGAAATCTGGATCAGGCCTTGTGCCCCGCGCTGCTCGCGCCAGGTTCACAGGTGAAACAGCAGGGCCAATCAAGACGACTACTGGAGGAAACATCGGAGAGACTCTGCCACATGTTTGAGCCTCAGTCAGACCCAGACTCAGGAGTTTTTAAAGGAGTTTGTTGTGCACCAAAGTCGGCGACTAGAAGACGTATCAGAATGGTAAGTGTAATTATTTGTTTATGTTGTTTGTTAGCTTGTAGCTGGCAGTGGCTGACACGGTGTTAGCGGCGGTGCTAATGCAAACTCTCGCTCTCTGTGCTGACAAGTTTTTGGTGACCAGTGACTCAGCAGTGTGTATCAAGATGGTTAGTGTTAAAGGAAACACGGGAGAGACTCAGCTACATGTTTGAGTCTCAGTCACACCCAGACTCAGATCAGGAGTGTGTTGTGCACCAAAATTGAGCATCTTTTATTTGTTTATGATGTCTGTTAGCTTGTGAGTGGCAGTGGCTGACTCAGTGTTTGCAGTTGTGCTGATGTGAACTGTCGCTCTCTGTTCTGACAAGGTTTCTGGTTTATTTTTCCCGCCTCCCGTCCCTGCACATTGATAGGATTGGTTTCTCAGGTTAGATGACGAATGAATACCTGGCTGTCTGAATCCGTTTTTATGACACTGTTATTGGTTCACTGCAGTTGCAAGGTGGAAAGGCGCAGTCATGGTGTCAGCTGCTTATTTTGCTCATGATATGGCTTGTATTATATAAAAAAACACCATATGGACATATTAGTAAGGTTAAAAAGTTGATTTTCATTGGAGTGGGTTTTTAAATGTGTTGTCTGCAGGGGTTGCCTTATTCCATTAAAAGAAAAAAAAAATCAACATCTTTCTTATTTGACAAGGGATGCATGGTAACAGGTTTAATTTTTACCATGTTCACCATCTTAAAGGAATAGGTCAGGTTATTTGACGTAGGGTTGTGTGTAGCACTTATACATAATCAGTGTATTATCTGCAGTAGATTTGGATCGGCAGACACAAGTACCAGCAAGGAAGCTGAGTGATGTGCTGCTGTGGACATCCCCAAAAACCTGTTTTAGCCAAAAAAAACTGCTCTCTGAAACAATATACATTGCTCAGTCTCTGTGCTGGCAATTCAGTCATAAACCATGCTGATTGTAGTGGGTTACATGAGTGTGTGTAAAAAATCTCTTATTAATCCGTTTAATATTTGTTGGGATCTTTCAGTCTGGAGCAAAGTGATGGACTGACTGACTGACCGACCATACACTGAGCCGTGCTGCTTACATGGCTAAAAATACTGTCAAATGGGAATCCTTGGGATCTTTGGTTTGTTTGACGTCCTACAAATGCTTGACCACCCATTGCACTGTACTTGCAAGTGTCTGCTGCATACCACCTCTGCACGTTGAAATAACGATTAGACTGTTAAAAATAAGAGATGATTGATGGAGGAAAAAATAAAAAAAAACCAAGAGGAAACATGAACTTGTGTTGGGTTCAGTCAGACATCATGGAATGTCCATGCACCAGTAGAGGTTCAATAATGTTTATATGAGTGCTTTTTAATTTTACATGAGAGACAGGAACTCTTTGAGGCACACAGGGACTTATTCTCCTATACCTTTTAACTGTGGAATGCAGTGCCAAATCAAACTTTGCTGCCAAGAAAAATGAGATCCTATAGAAGAAAAGCAACACAGGAGAGTTTCACTTAAATTTGAACTTTCAGCTAATGTCATATCTGTCTCTTTGTATGACAAAGATTCACTTTGAGAAACCTTATGCTACAGAGATTTTGCTGTTTTTCAGAATTTATTTTTGTGTCACATACATGAATTTACTTACAAGTTGGGGATGACTAAGCAGAAAAATAAGATAAAGTTTACATCCAGTCCAAAATGACTTCCCCCTATCGGGGCTCAATATCAACGTTTAGTTACACAATAACTCAATGACGTAACTCACCCATGTCTTTTTCTTCTTGAGAGTTACTGGAAAATGTTGCAACCCCCATGATTTGTTGTTATTGCTGTATTATATTTGCATGATTGTGTACTATGAATCACACTGTTTACATTGGATCTTCAAGTGTTTCCCAATGCTCTTGTCGTTTCCAGTCAAACACAACTGCAGATTGAACGAATGCTCCCTCTTTTTCTAATTTATTTGGTTTCCTGCCTGCTTCTTTTTTTCCCTCCTCTTCACATCCATTCAACTCTCTTATTCCTGTCTCCCCTTCCTTACTACATCTTTATCCATGTTAAATTCCCTTGTAATCATGGATTTTGATCCAGGACTGATCAAGTCGGCTTTGTGCTTAAGAGTTCAGAGAAAATATGTGTTCTGTGCATGATGTATCACTTCTGATTTTAATCTAAATGCAGATGGGTGAGAAAAGTAACTTGTTATACAAATAAGGGACATACTTATTTAGATTGCTGCATATCATTGGATTACCTCCAGTTTCTGCTGTACACCATTTGCTTACCACTGTATTTCTTCAAATGCAACGGAAATTGGCCGAATAATTTGTATTAAATCACTTTATGGCCTGTTCCGCTACCTCTATAGATTTGTTGATTTGCAACAGCCAGCTGTACCCTAAAGGGGGCAGTGTGGTCAAGCTAAACCAGCTAACACCAGCCTAAGTTACAGCACACCAGTTACAAACATCAGAAACCTGCTCAGGGAGACGAGTGACAGAGATGAAAACAGAAAAAGATTTTTTTAAAAAGAGAGAAAAGAGATTTTTAGAGAGAGAAGGAGGGAAACAGAAATACTGTAGAGGTGTTAGGACACATGGAGACACTTCCAGTCCTCTCTACAGGTAGCCTTCAGTTCATTCCTCCAAACACACTTGCAAAAGGGGGGAGGGAAGAGCGGCTTTATTACCATAAGAAAGCAGCTGCTTTTATTGAAACCTGTTATTGGCGTGCCAAGATTACACTGAACAACAACAACCCTCCTCCCTGGAAGCCAATAAAATGCTGACAACAAACACTTGGCTTGCCTACAGCGCTGTTAGAAGCCACAGAGGTTGGCCTTAATGATACTTGGTAACTATTACAGACTATTAAAGTAAATGAATAAAAGAGGAACAGAACGAGAGAGAGAAGGGAGAGAGGAGCAAACTGATTAGTTCAGAAGTTGTTTCCAGACATAACGTAGGTAGCTGACTCATTGTAGGGCGGCCTCAAGGAGATGCACTTCTTTGTTGTGTGTAGCTCAGTTGTTGGACGAAAAAGCTTGTTTGTGTGCGTGCGTGCGTGTGTGTATACGCGCCAAGAGATAGATAGATAAAACAGAAAAAGTTGCTCTTCCTGATGTGCTGTTGCATCCATCAGCAACACACTACAGGCCAGAGAGCTGTGGTGTATGGTTGAATGGTTGTTGCATTGGGGCAGGCCTTTCTGTGATTTTCCCCAAACGTCTCATGTCAGTATTCCAGCAATCTCATCACACCTGAGTAACTCTGAGGCAGACGGGATCCGGTTCACCTCTCTTGTACCTGTGTGTGTGCGTGCGTGCGTGCGTGCGTGCGTGCGTGCGTCTGTCTGTCTGTCTGTCTGTCTGTCTGTCTGTCTGTCTGTCTGTCTGTCTGTCTGTCTGTCCAGAATGCTGCTAATCCCATTGTCTTTATGTATGTATTCGACTGAAAGCATTTTGTGGCCTCTTGGGGACAGGAGAGGTCATCTGAGCAGGGAGAGATCTTAGTAAAAGCAACCACAAGATTAAATGAGATTCTAGAAAAACATGCTGCAAAAGGTACAACAGAAAATGCATAAACATAATTTTGCAGGTCCCATTTGTACCTATGCAGCGGACAAATTTTTCATGACATTTTGCAATGAAAAATTGGAGAGCAACAAAAATCTTCTCTCATTCTAGTGTTCCTTAAATTCTAGACCTCGATTTCCAACTTCCTCTCTCCATTCCTCCCTCTTAACACACAGACTACAGAGGAGAAAGTTGTGAAGAAACACAGAGCTACCAGCTAACGCCTGCTAACCCCAAGAAAGCCCTTGTCATCTTTCATCCTACACCTCTGAATTGCCTTCATTTTCTTGGGGCCCATAAATTGGCTCTCGTTGTCCCATAAATGGCTCCTTTTGGGGTGGGATTTATAGTGAGGGGTGGCAATGGGGTGTGTGTGGGGGGGTATAAAACCCACCTTTTGATGTCCCCTCTGCTTAACAGGCAGAGCAGACGTGCCTGCCCATATGCTGCATGGTGCTTTTGCCACACATTGCTAGCGTGCGACTCTCGCACACACAGGCACATTAAAAGATATTAAACTGCGTTTCTGCTTTCATTCACAGTCATGGGATGTAACAGCCAAGCAGGGTGGTACACGTTAAGCTGTGCCACTTCCTCGGCTGTAATTAAAGCCACCCATGCAGGGGGGTCTCTAAAAGTCTTGTTTTGCTACACCCCTGATCCTGACCTTTTTAAAAGGAGAGGGTGAGGCTTTTCTTTTTATCACACTGTGGAATAGGTTGGAAAAATAGGCTGGAGTTCATTTCTGGGTGGTGATGTGGTTTTTCTGTTGTTTTAATGTCCACTAAGTATTTGACAGATTGACCAAATTCATCAACCTAAACAAACACTATGGAAATTATTAAAAAGGAAACTTGTGTTAGAATGGCTTCAGAAACATTTCATCACGGTTTTGATGTCACAAAATCAAAGTCTCTACTCTTTCTCTGGTCCTGCAGTTAACACTGGATAACAGATCTGGTACCTTTATAGCAGACACAGCCGTGTTATTAAAATACTCTACAGATGGATGACATATTAAAGTAAAATCCATTCATATAACATTAAAGTGTTGGCCCACCACAACCCACCAACACTGTCTGTGCCAATATATAAGTTAATATCTGGGCAGGAACTCCGAACCAGTAGGGGGGAAAAGACATGGTTATGGTGGTGGCTCACTATTATGAAATATAATGCATACAATGTTTAGATGGTAGGAGGCACGACTTAAACAACATTGTAAGATCACAAGTCAAACTTCACATCAGTGGCTTTTCAAGCCCACTGCAACCCACGACGATCAGTGTTGACGTCAAACCCAACTCATCCTGTGGCTCCGTTAATGCCAGAGCATATGATTAACATCATTTTTATACTAAACTCTTAAGTGACCCCTCATGCCCCGTATGGAAGCATGTGCATCATCATGTTTTCAGATCTTTCCTTTAACGTGTCATAGGTGAAAAAGGGCATATGGTTGTCAGAAGAGACCGGGGTCACCAGGCTAAAAGTGATTGATACCTGTCATCTATATATATATATATATATATATATATATGTATGTATGTATGTATGTATGTATGTATGTATGTATGTATGTATGTATGTATGTATATATATATATACATATACATATACTGAGGCTGATTCTAAATGAGGAGCAGCTGGTCGTGCAGTCAGAGGGTGAGCAAAGGTGGGAAACTCAATAGTGACGGCTGTTGGGCAGGTGTAGAATGAGAGGAGAGGTTAGTATGCAGTAAAAAAAGACATTTCACTCACTTTTCTCTGCTCTTTCTCTCTCTACCATAACCATTCATTTATCCTCCTTTTTTCTTTCCAACTCACCTTCCTTTAACGCACAACCACCTTCAATCTGCCATTTTAAATATTCTTCCGTTTTATACCTCTTTCTTTTTCTGCCCACTACACTCTCTCTCTCTCTCTCTCTCTCTCTCTCCACGGCAGATGAGCCAGGTGATAGTGACACAACCAGCTGTATGCCAGTTACCACGGCGATGACAGCTGCCAGCCCAGGTGCACAGGCAGCTGGGAAGGCTAGGAATGTGTGTATGTGTGTAAGTGTGTAAGAGAGAGAGGGAGACATCTATGACACTGGTATCTGTGTGTATGCATGCTTCTGTGTGTGTGACAGAGATAGGGGGGAAAGGGACCTGGGTGCTGGTGAGGACACAGGTGTTGTAGTGATGGAGGGAGCGTGGGAGAAGGCTGGGAGAGGAGAGAGAAGAGCAGCGGGGAGGAGGGAATTTGACCTCTCACCCCTTGCGTCGTCTGGGCAGTTCCCAAGATCCATCTGCAGCGACTCGGATGTACCTCGACGTCTGCTCATTGTCTAGACGTTTGTCCGTCACTTGGCGCTCGTCTCAGCGAGTGTAATTGAGTCAAGACATGAAATCATAGCAGGAAACACGAAGCGAGCCTAGTTAGAGCTCAGATGACATCAGCTTGTTAAATTGGGGCCTGTCAAATAAAACAAGGTTATGAGATGAACTAGAAAGATAATGAGTGAAATCCTGACCATTCCCACACTGTTGGAAGTTTTTTCTTTGCTATTTCATTGATGGTTAATGTGCTATTGAGTCATCACAGCAAAGCACATTTCTCCCGCAGTGCACCTGTGAGACAAGCGCAGATGATACAACTGCCATCCTTTCAAACGGCCTCTTTCTTTTCCTCTCTTTCGCGCTCTCCGTCTCTTCTGGGAACATTCCAATCTACTCCTCTCCTGCTCCCCACCTTCTCCTCCTCACCTCCTCCCCCTTCTAACCCCTTTCCCTCTCCTGAGAGCGGGAGGCCGCGGTGCCATCACTCACCACTTGGTGATAACCGGCACAAAGGGGGCCTTGGTGGCCCCGGCTGAGGCCGCTCGACGTGCACCGCCACTGGGGAGAAAGTGGAGGAAAGTCCCCCACCTCTCTCAGCTCCCTCCAGTCCTCCATCGTCCCCACCTCCTCATATGATGAAAACTCTGTCAGTGCGGATTAGGAAGGAGCGGTGTGCGTCAGCGGAGGGAATAGCAATGATAAAAGCTGTGCCGCCGCACCTCTGCATGTCCATCCCTCTTTCAGCTTACTCACTATTTGTCACTTTATACCAATTTTGGGATTCCAGACCTCTTTATGCTGCTGTCATGTTGCCAAACTGTTTTATGTGAAGTTTTAATGGGCTCCCATTTAGCCTTGCTAGTGTATTTTGATGATCAAAGGCAAGCTTTTTATTGTATACCCAAGTCAAGTCTTTGAATTTCTCCGACAGTAAAGTTGATTCTCACAGGTATCCACACATACAGTTTGTAGTAAAACAGCAGGGTGAAAATGACACATAGGTTTTAGTGATTGTGTGGTCTCAACTGTCTGTGCGTTGCCTTTTCATATTTTAACAGATGAAATCATATTATAAATATGGGCCAAAATTTGGGATATATGGCAGAAAGATGAGGTCTCTAGAGCCACAGTGGGTGATGGCGAGAAAGGAAGGGAGGTTGGATGACGACGGCGGGCGCTATGAGGGCACAGAACTGGAGGATTCTGGGATGGGGAAAGGGGCATTAGGTTGGGGGAGGGCGATTTTTGTCCTCAGGCTGGCACAGCAACGGTCTCGCTTCATGGTGAGAGAAAATGGGCGCCGAAGAAGGGTGGTGGGAGGGTGCAGGCTCCGAAATTGATTTCATGCCGGAGTCAGACACAGCCCCAAGGAAGGAATAATGTGTGTGTGAGTGTGTGTGTGAGTGAGAGAGGAAGAGAGACAGAGTGAGGGAGTCCAGTGTGAATTCTGAGAGGTACACAATGGCAGAAGGAGAGAGAGAGAGACCGAAAAAGAGAGGGGCCGACCTGCATCAAAGAGACTGGATCTGCATGAGAAAAAGCATGTTGCTATTTTTCTGTTGACATCGGCAGCAAGCAGCAACACAAAGTGGGTGATTGTTGTTTACAGATTCTTTCAGTTCCACAGATTCCCAAACGACAAGTCCATTAGACTATATTTTCAGGAGACAACAACCATTATTTTATTTAATATGTCAGTTCAGATAGATCTAAGAAAATATGTATATTTCCATGAACATTGACAAAATAAAACTGGAGCAAAGTTGGACTAAATTCAAATATCATTATCCCCTTAAGGCAATTAAATCTTACTTATTGAGGATCATTTCACTTACGAAAATTAACATATTTTGTTATTAGAAAAGTCTCAGTGCACATTGCCATTTATGTAAAACATATGCAGCAGACTATCTGTGATCCCCATACACTGCATAATAGTGAGACCTTGAGGAATGGATTAGAAAATTGAGGATACGTGCCATTTAACAGTGATTTGAAATTCAGACCGTTTCCGCCTCCTAATGTCTCTCCCACACACACATCGCATTCGTGCACAATTGCGCAGTCGGAATCCATCTCATTTAAGTATTCTCACACATGCACACGAGTATACACGCATGTACGCAGACATGCTCACAAAGTGCATACCTTTTGAAGAGTGAAGAGTGTTTTGAAGCGGTCTGCTCCACAGACCACAGACCTGCACTGATGCCTTTATTCGTGCTCATTACATCTATCATGAACCCAACTCAGCCGCTTTCTTCCGCTGTCCTCTTCCCTCCTTTGAGTTTTGTCTTGTGTAGGTTGCCCTCGCTTTTCTCTGCCCTCTTACTTTTAGTCCATCTTTCCCTTGATCTCCTTCCTTTCCTTCTTCAGCCTCTCTCCATTCCCTCTCTCTCCTCTGTCCTTTCCCCCCTTCTTGGCATCGGCGGCAGCATCTCTTTTAAGACACATGTCAAGGGAACTGTCTGCCGCTTTCAAAGGCCTTTGTGTCCGGCCTTTCTTCCCCTTAATTTGGTTTCCCCAAAACACTTTCCCATAGCATGGCCGTCTCGCCCCCTTTTCTCCCAGCTACCCCTCTCCTCTCATCTCCCCCTCCCTCTCATTCTTCCAACTGTCTTAAATACGTTTTATTGAAGACGATATGTGTAACGTCAGGGTATCTCAGACTTTTTTGTGATCTGACATGATTTATGAACATACATGTTGACATATGTGGAGGTAATCAGGATATAAGTCATGCTAAATGTATTCAAATGCAAATCCGGAACCGTTTACATCTAAAAATGAGTCAGTTTTTCTAACAATCAGTTTTGTCCGATGTACTTTAAGGAGTGATGACGAACTTATGATCAAATTCATAAAAAAATTAATAAAAAAAAAAAAAAAAAAAAATGAAGGAAGGAAGTTCCTAAACATGGTGGACACACTTCGTTGTAGCAGGACCTCCAGGGCATCCTGGGCATCCGGTTTCAATGCTGCCCTCTTCCCATGACTTCTTTGACCGCATAGGTTTCTTCAGGGAGCTTCTTGTCATGGCAACGCTTACCAAAGTATTGTTCTGTTTGCAGGCTGAGTAAGAGGGAAGATGACCTCGGAACAAAAGAGTGTATTTATTTATTTGTTTTGCGAGACAGATGAACGACGCGGTGCGGATGACACGTTCAAAGTTTTTGCAGCAGAAAGTTGGCAGGAGAAATAAATTCTGGAAACAAGTGTGCGGAGCCCCTGGTGGGTGCAAGTGACGGCATTCGTTCCTCACGTGTGTGTGTGCAGCGTTGCGGTGTCCTCACCTCAGGCAGACACATGTGGTTTTAATCCACCACATACAGACAGACTCCTTCACTCTATCTGCATCTCTTTCTCCTCCCAAAAACCTCTCTCGTGTCTCTTCATCTATCCCATCAGTCCCGCCTTTGCTCCCATATCTACGTCTTTGACAGCAGCCTTCCTTTCTTTCACCATTGTGTATTTCTCATGTCCCTTGCCAACATGTTTTCTACATTGTTTCACCTTTTTTGCTGAAGTCTTTCTTCCTTCTTTCCCCCACTTTGTCTCTACTGAACACATCAGCTTTCGCTATACTTGTCATCCACTCTACTCTGAAGTGTTTGAACTATTTTCCTACAGGAGCATCGCAACTGTGTCACTGCAGGATGTATTACTTCCCTCTCACATCCCACTGCTTTGAGAGAGTCATGCCAAAAACATCTCTCTTCTCCAGAGATGTGTGATTGTGTATGTGTGTGTGTGTGTGTGTGGTTGGAGTTGTTTCCTAAACCATGAGGAGTCAGAGAAACATACTGTGTGTGTTTTATAACTGTCCAGGGACTTAAAAAAAGCCAAGATCTGGAGTAGATAATCTTTTCTTTGAGGTGTGCTTGTGTGTGTGGGCAAGTGGCTAAGTAACTGTCTTTCCAAGAGACAGTTTTAAAAGCATAATTGTGTCCAAGTGTGAGGGAGACATGGCCTCTTGGTGCTGAGAGCTTTAGCATGATAAAAGCGGATGGCTGAAAAGGAGATGTCTTTATTGACCCGTCCACCTCATGGAACTTATTTCATCCCCTGCTGGAGTCTTGAACTGCTGTTTACAGTAATGCTGGATGTTTCCACAGCTCTGAAGGAAAACAATGAAAAATCACTTAAAGTTTGTCGAGTTTGTAGAGTGGTTTCAATTTTGACAGCCGGAAGAGCGCCAATGCAAACCGTCCTCGTACCTCTTTGAAAGTTAAAGGGTGGGGGGCTGTGGTTGAGTTGGACTCTGTCGCAGAATCAACAATGGGATTGCATTACCAAGACTATAGTAACTTTGTGAAAGCAATGAGAAATAAGATGCTTTTAAAAAAAGGTTTACCCAATTTTATGGCCTTTCTCAGAGGGATGATGGTTATTGAGAGTGATATGGAGTGAGAGTGATACGGCCAGGGTCAGACCAAGTCCTCTTGTGCACAACAAAACATCAGAGAGGCGTGCTACAATGGAAGGATCATGATGGAGGACATTTGCTTCTAATTGACCTCCACCCTCTCGACTGGGCCCCCCACTCAGGCGTGGCCCGTTGCCCCGAGTAACCCCACGCAGCATCTCCACATCCATGAGTGGTGAATAGGCGCACTCTCACTCTCCCACCTTCCATTGACACACACAGCCATGTACCTTTGGCCTGAGAAGCAGGGGAGAGGTTGTTTTTGCTGCCTGAAATCAACCAACCATCAAACCGCTCACAGCTGGGACCCAGCACCATGACCTGGGACCAGAGCTCTGAGGAAACTTTGCTTCCTCCGGAGCGACGTCAGATAATTCAGTGGTGGTGGCAATATATGTGATGTCGAGCTTCACTAGTGGTTGCGCAAATGTGCTGAAAGGCTTCCTTTTCTTACTGGCAGAGACAGTTTAGATAACTACCCAGAAAACAAAGAGAGAGGCACATGATATGATTATAAAGTACCTGGGATTGTTGAAGTGACATGAAAAGTTAAAATTATGGTCCTATTTTCCACAATCAGTTAACCTGATGTCAAACAACTCAGTGAAATTGGCCATTTATTTGGTTTCCAAATGAGACAGGCTACCACTTCAAAGAGATTGATTACCGCTGCCAAGCATGCATGAAATCGCAAGACATATTTTCAGTTGCAGCTAAATTATTCCAAGCTCTGTATTTTGAAGGGTAGACCTTTGCTGATGGTTCAGGAGTAAGGCCGCACGCACGCACACACACACACACACACACACACACACACACACACACACACACACACACACACACACACACACACACACACAAAACAATACAGGCAGCAACACACCTACTTGCACAAACACCTCAGCTCAGACAGCCAGACTGCCCAGACTACCCCCCCCCTTCCTCTGACTGTTTGTGTAAGCGAGGACTCAAAGTGGAGGAGGGTGGGATGTGTGTGTGTGTCTGTGTGTGTGCGTGAGATATGGGGGGAGCAAGGAGAATAAAAAGGAGAGGAGCCGGTGATCTGACAGCCTTTTGATGGCCGCAGGCTGGAAACAATTTTGGGGAGGGGGGGGTGAATTTAATACAAATTCCTCCCAGCGCAGCCATGTGTCCCAGTCGACCTGAGCTGCCCCAGCACACCTCTGTAGAAACTCACACCCGCCACCCTGCCTCCCCCTCCCAACCACCTCCACGCTTTCCAGCATGCTTAGCTGTCACTCACGGCCGCCTGTCACATTCTCCTCACGCTTGATGTGTCCTTGTTTGTGTGCATAAGAAATGTGATGTTTGAAGAGAGAAGTATTCTGGGAGTCAATCATCTCACGGCTGAGAGTGACAGTTGATGGCCCCGCTGGAGGAATCTAGTTTCACAGTACCTGAAACTGGTTTGTCTCAGCAGACCTCACCAATGTAGGTCTAAGAATGTAATCCTGTGGCGGCTCAGCTCCTGTCATAAGGTGCTGTGACTGATCAAATGATATATTGACTTTAAACAGAGCTCTGCTGTATGGGATTGGTTTATGGAGTAAAAATAAGACATTGTTCAGAGGGAATTATGTAAGTTGCAGTTGACGGCCTCATACTGTTTCAACCTGTCTGCCATTAGTGCATCATTTGTTCTACTTTTGATCAAATAGGTCATTTGTGGTGAGGATTAGACAAAGATTATACTTACCAATCATTGTTTCAAAGCAGCACGGCCTGCTCCAACTTCATCGTCCACTCTTCTTGTAAAGGGATACCCTACACTTTTCTGCACCATTGGCAAGCATGATTGACCACAATTAGGCCAATTACAGCCAATTTTAATGACTGGGACAAATTGATGACAGGGTTTATGGGAGCAGCTGTCCTCATTTTCACCATATTACTCTCATCAGGCTGGACATCCCTGAATGAACTGGAGAGGCTGTTGGAAAGGTGGGGGAAGTTGCAGGGTGGAATGTACCGTACATGTGTGGAAGCGTAGGCGAGGGACTGGAGGCCTTTTTCTGTGTGAATGCAAGTGTTAGGGTGAGTGAGTGAGTGTGTGTGTGCATTTGTGTGTTCGGGTTGGTGTTGAGTCACGTCCAGGGCTGATCTGTAGTCACCGCTGAGCCAGAGCTGCAGGTGTCCCTGTGCCCCGTCGATTGCAAGCCGCCTATTTTTCCCAGGAAAATGCTTTCAACCGGAGTTGGGTTACTGCAAAGCAGCGCGGACATCTGAGAGACGCCAGGAATGTCCCTCCCCATCAAAGGGCAGCATTTGGCCATTTTTATATCTGCAATTAAAAAGGGAACAATAAGAGGGAAGAGAGGGAATGAGTGCGAGGATAGAGTGAGGAGAGAGTGAAAGAGGGTTGGAAGAGAGGGAAGAAGCAGAGAAGGAATGTCAGCACCTGCTATGGCAGCATGTGCTGCCAAAGAAAAAATGGTTGCAAAAAGAATGATGAAGTATGATTCTGCCCCTCCCCCGTATTATTTTTAATAAACCCTTTAATAAAAGGGAATGACCTCCCTTGACCCCCTGTTTGCATCTGGTTGTAATTGTTGGGGGAAGCACCTTGCCAAGTTCGGGGACTGAAAAGGAAGCTGGGACCTGTGAAGGTAAACTAGTCTCCTGTACATGAGCTGCTCAGTGGCCAAAATGTTACCATCATTTGCTTTGCAGCGTCGATTTGGAGTCTAATATAGTAGATATCAGAAACAAGAAACTAAACCAACGCAAATCAACACATCTTTAGTTTGACTAGACAAATTCACAAACTGGCGAGACCAGATTACCTGCATTGCAGTGACAACCATTGCACTATAATGTATTGGTCCTCAAAGATATTTTGTCCAAATGCCTTTATCTACAGTGGCCCTGAGAGCTCAATGAAGTGCAACTTAATAAAACACATGCAAAGACACAAACATGCAAAATTCAGAAAACATCTTCATCAGTTTGACAACACATGCCCTGCAAACACTCACAACACATGCAAATAACTTTTGCAGCATGTGTGTATTTGCATGTGTTTTGAGTTTTTGCAGCGTGTTTGTGTTGTGTGTTTTCTGAAGTTGCAGTGCGTTTAGCTCTCAGGGCCACCATATTTTTTCACTTTACCTCTACTCAATCAAGTCTGGATATTATTCATCAAAATATAATTGTTTGAAGACCTAGTTTGAGTTTCCCCCTCAGACACTCTTTTTTAAAAATTCTGTACATAACTATTTCTGTCACTTGCATGGCCACTGACTTTCACTCCATCTTCCATTGTGGCCATTGGAAACGGGTATCAACACAGATTTTCAACATATTTATATAAAATGTTGCATGAACTAGTTATGTTCAAGCACAACACGCCTCTTACTGCCTCTCTCAGCTTATTGTTTTGGTTTTTGGACTGTTGGTTCATTCTTACTACTCTCATCAGCTGCAGCAGGCCGCTGTTAATAGCTGAAAAGAAGCACTGTATGCTACCTGCTGTGCACCGAACAGAGGGCACACAGTGTTAGTGACCAGCTGGTGATGTAAGTGGAGCATTTAGCAGCTAAACAGCCACACGTAAGATAACAAGTTTTCCATATCAACGTGACAAAGCAGGTGATAACATGTCAGTGTTGTGTTCACAGCCTATTTCTGTTTCCCCAAAGTGGCCAAAAAATCAGTTATTGCAGGTTTAAGCTTTATCTCTTTTCTTAAGAGAGGAAAGAAAGTCAACTCACATCTTTAATGCCTACATCTCTGTAATCATTCATTTTTCAAAAGGTGAACGATGAACACTGTAAAGATGATCCAAGCCACTTGGGATTGAGGAAACACTCTTATGTTAAATTAAGTTTCATTTAAAGAAGTAGTGCAGTACTTTAAAACCTCTGTGCCTGACATATTTTTCTTGAAATATGCCTGTTTTTATGGGTCAGGAAAACAGTCCAAGGACAACCCAAAATGAGGCACACAACGTACCTTGCACCTTGGGGTTTTGGGGCTTGTGAAAATGGGTATTCATTGCATTTGGTTTCTGTTAGGCACCTGTGCATATTGGCTTTATTTTAATCTTTCAATTTGTGAAATGTAAGCTGGACATTTTGAACAAACAACAATAAAACTGGTCTGGAGATTTCAATTTTGATCCATGAAATTAATTTTTCACTGCTGGCAGTGGACAAGTGGTGGAACTCAGTTAATCCTTTGAGCTGGGTGTGACTGCATTTGGCAAAGCTAGTCAAGTCACTTAATGGCGTTTCCTTTTTTTTCATACTATTATAGCCTATGTCCAACTCTGTTCTTCCCTCCTGCTTTGGCTTCCCCTCTCTCTCTCTCTCTCTCTCTCTCTCTCTGTGACTTGGGGAGCTTTCAGTCGGCACATTGCGTGCAACAGTGGTGCTACAGTCTTTGGAGGCACAGTTCAGGAGCAATAACATAGCTGGTGCAGTATAGAGGTGTGTAGATGTGTGTGTACTGTATTACTGAGACAGTGGGTGCACCTGTAGTAAGCTAGAGTGGTTTCAGATCTGTCAGTCTATATACATATGTGTGCTTAAAGGACCATCTGGCAAATGCCACTATAGGTCCAGCGGCTTGTAGCTTTGCATGTGGCACGGACTTCTATCACCAGCTCCAACAGGCAGCTGTGTTCTGGCGCCCCATAAACAGAATTCCTGCCTGATTTTACAGTTCTTTCCTTTTCCTTGTTCCCTTCTACAAAATGTGAATTAGGAGGGGTGACGTTGCCTATAGGGTTTAAGCTGGAACACATCCCGAGTCGTCCGGTGATTTGATCTGTGCCACTTTGCAAGTATAAGGGACTGACCAATAGCCAAACTGTTCGTAACCTGTCCAGTCCAGGTGACAACTGAGCTACACGTTCCAAAATCGTGAAGTAGAAATATTCCAGCTGTGGGCACACTGCTCATGAAAACATCCATGTCGTGAGAGCAGGTGGTTGAAATACAGCAACTACTCCATTTACACTCGCTGAACCACCATCTTTATATACTGACGTGAGTTATCTGACAAGCACTACAGGTGCATGACTCACCGTTATATTTTTTCACATTTAAATGATTCCATATGAACTGAATCCATTTGGTGAACATGGGATTCAGAAGAAGGACATTGATTGGCTGGTGCCCTGCTGTGATGCTACAGAAGTGGCTTTTTATTGGAGGGTTTTTTTATTTTTTTTGGGGGGGGGGCAGGAAGTCCCTTCGGATGCTATAAAGCTAGCTCATATAAAGGGGTAATCCCCACATAATTACAGGTGGAGTGCTCTATATACAGACTCAGACTGAGGGGGAGGCACCATTACCCAAGGTCAGCTCCCCAAACCAAACTCCCCTACCTCAAAGCATGGATGATAAAACACTAATAGGCTGAGGCTAACAGTTTATTTCCTTACCATGGCAATAGGAACTGAGCCTCAACAGGTGGATTTTTACCAACTTTCTCTGATTAAATGCCACGTAAATAAGACAAATGTCAGGTTATTTGATTTATCCGGCAGGTTTTGGGGTTAAGAAAAGGCTGCAGTGTATGGGACATAGACTTGATGCTTGTGGTTTGACCCAGAGACTGTAGATACAGTTTCCACAGCCAGTGGTTTAACCTCTTACACTAATGGCAGTGTTTCTTCTTCACTCTCTCATCCCAGACATGCTGAAATGGTCAGGGCTAGAATTACAAACCTTCCTGCATAAACCAACACAGTTGCTTGATAATTAGAGGAAAAAATGTTACATTACTTAATAAATTAATACATAATGTGGTTTATTTTGCCAAGTTGATCAAAATGAGAAAAAGGCCAGTTTAATTATGGACTTGAGTGTCTTGAGCAGATCATGACAGAAAAGTATAAATAACAGAGTGAAATGGAGAGAGAAGAAAAACAGACGGGCTCTCACACACAAGGTCTATGTTTTAATTATATGGCTTCAGTGCTGCCTTGTATTAGAATTAGACGAGGAAATGCTCTCTGCCAGGAATTTTAAGGCCACTGTTTCTACATTAACTCAAGTGAAGTAAAAATTCCTGATTGGTTAGTAGGTTAAAGGCAAAAGCATTTTGGAAAGTAGCAGTCACTGCCATAAACTCCCTTCTTTGTTAAATAACAAAAAAATGTATGATGTATTACAGTGCAAAGCAACATTTACTGGACAGGCAGTGGATATGATTTCAAGGCTTACTGTAAAACTACAGTACGCTCTCTATTGTTCATCTACAGCAAGTTTATTGGACTTTTGAAACTTTGACTTTACTACACCGGTGATTTATTAACAATGTTTATTCTCTCGGAACATTTTGGGTTCATAAATACCTCTGTGATAGTTCGTTTGGCATGTGTATGGATCCACTACAGAGACTGATGAAAATTGAGGTTGTTGACACATTTAAGTTGCAACATCAACAGTTATTACATTTCTTATCTTGGTAGATGTATCCATGCATCATGTGATGGGATCTCTGCTTTTTATTTTAATGAATTAGATAAATAGTTTTCATCGGTCCCAGAGATTTCTTGTTTGTCAAACAACAGAATCATTAATTGACCGTTCTTCCTTGAATTTTCTGCTGATGAAGTGTGACTTTCTGTAGGTGGCACTCTTCTCTGTATGTGGGCTATCACCAGGCAAACTGACTGCAGAGTTCCTCTGTTTTTTCCAAAAACAAACTCTGTTGCTGTAGCCAGAAATATACAGAATACATCACATCCTGGCTGAGGATTTTTCCCTGGGAAAGATGTGCTCAACACTGATTGTTTTAGAATAAGAAGTATTAAAGCTTTAATTAACTGGCTCTACCCTGGATCAGAGTTGTGCTGCATTGGCACTACCAGGCAGAAAAAGTGATATTTTGTTATTTCAGAAATTTAGTAGATTATTACTTTAAAGGCTCCCACCCAGGCCCTGGACTCTAACCTGAATCATAGTGTTGTGAACTTTATAACATAATCCTCTCAGGGTTTTTTGGAATGGGAACTTCCCAACCACATACAGTTAAAAAGGCAACTGTAAGCCTTGATTTACTGTAAGTACTTAAAAACTATATATGAAAGGAATGAGCATATATGGGTGTGTATCTCTGCATAGAAGAAATTACATTTCTAGGACAAAGACGTGACAACATTTTCTGAACATTTATGTTCATGTTAACATTTTTAATTTTTATTTTTTTGGATTTGTGTTTAGAAATGTTGTCATTTTTCCACAGTTTGAACACATACACGGCACATTCATAACTTTAAAACACAGTGTGATGGATGGTGCAAAGAGGCTTATCTCTGTCTCTGCAAGCTGATTTTCAGATGACACCGGTGCAGGCGTACGTCTGCCAAAGCAACTGCGACCATGCCTCAGAACAGTGCTGCACTATATGGCTCTATGTGCCTTTACCACTCGCATACATTTCATATAGCAGCATATTGCTGCAGGTGGAATGTCTCGCTGTGTTATCGGACAACACCTGATACATATTTCCAAGCAGGTTTTGCTTATAATCTGATAAAGAAGTATTTTACAGGTACCTTTTCAGATGGAAACCAGCGCGATGAGTGTAAACATAGCGACTGAGTATCTGCTGCCATGAAACTTTACAGAAAAGCAAATGGAATTAATCTACTCAGTTTTGGTAAAACCATATACAATATTACTGAGCAGCAGCATGTTCCAAATGCAAAGACAAAAAAATTGGGGGAGGAGGGTGGCAGTTGTGGGAGGATGGTATTCCCTAAAAACACTGGAGGCCAAGTGAAATTGAGCCTAATTCCCTGGAATGCCGCTTCCGTCTGGACATGTCGATAAAAATAAAGCTTATTGTGATAGTCGGGGTTCAGCCCCCAGGTAGAGTAATGAAAAGAAAACTGGCAGAGCTCCCAATGGGAAAAGCTTACCTTCCACCCTGCTGACCATGAGCTAGATATTCATATGGACACATACCTACAGAGGGAAGTGTGTGTGTTTCTGTGTGATTAAATTGTGTGTTTGTATACATGTTTATGTGAGCGTAGGTTGTTCAGAATGTTAAGCTGTACACAAACATACACTTATCCAGTGTCAGTGGAAGGAAAAGCTATGTAGGGAAAGTGAATGAGGGGTTTGGGACCACAAACAGGTATTTAAGTGAGTGTGCAGGTGTTTGTGGTGGTGAAAGGTGACAGGGGCTGAACCACTGATGAGGAATTCTGAAGTGAAACTGGAGAGGGACTTTCCTTTAGTAACAGCACACAACAAAATGAGGAAAAAAGACAGACAGGAGAAGGCCAGAGGTCCAGTATACTGCACATGACTAGCAGGCGATGAGTTATTTGTGAAAGAGAGGGATGTGTAACAGGCAGCTAACAGTCACAAAGCCAGGCGGCAAGTCAGACAACTTTACGAGCCGGCTCAGGTGTGCCTCTCTGAAGGACCTTTACAAGCCTGAGGATGCATTTAATGAGACTGGCTGGGTCTGACTCATGCACATGCACACTTACGCATTTGCACACCAACACATGAAATAATCATATATTTTATTAGAGCTGTCAAATAATAGTTTAAACAGTCTACCAAAATAAGTTGCTACAACAGTCGTTTTCAGCCTCTTTACAAAAAGATTGCTACGTTCACCTATGCTTAGCGCTTTCAAACTCAAGCAGCTGATGTGTGGCGTAATACTTTATTACAGCACCATGTATACGGTAGTTAAATAACCCAAATAACCTGAACTATCCTTTTAACCCAAACCTCAATCTTTTCCGAAACCTGACCAAGTAGATTTTGTGCCGAAACCTAACCAAACAGTCTCTGTCCCCCAACCATAACCACATGTTTATTATTGGTACCATGACAACGAATGTGTAGTACGCCTGCCGTGTATACGCTCCTATGGGTCATGGCCAAGGGTTGGGAAAAAGCGTTAAGCGTGGAGGGCTTATGAGGTGTAGTGGGACAATTCTTCAAAATCAAAATGCTGCTCTCAGAAACTTTTAGTGTAATTGATTTTGTGTACCCACAAAATACAGTTTTTTTTTTTAAATATTGAAAGCAAAACTATCACCAAAATCTTCCGCTGACCTTAACATGAAAAATAATTTAGTCTAACCAAAATTAAAAATAAAGAAAACTTGGAAATAGCAGTTGATAAAACAATCTCACCCTGTTTCATTTAGTAGCTGTTTCTGGAGGTTTTCATGGTATCACATGATCTTTCTTAGCAGATAGAGTTTGCTCACTTGTGATTGAATTGTAGATGTTCAAATTTCAGTTTTTGTAAACACTTTAAGGACTTCTCAGACTTCAAATATATTGCAGCGTTTTTGTACATTTAGAACAAAAAAAACCAGTATGAATAATAATGTTTTCCCTGCCTGTAATGGTTGATATGGAAATTTTGGGTTATGCATGAGCTTTAAAGTATATGAACTATAGCCAGATTTTCATTATGCAGCTTGCCCAAACCCTCTCCTTGCTTTCAACATCATCTAACATTGTGCTAACATTGCCACATCATTATAGTAGCAAATCAACAGTCAGTGGCTGATGCTAAGCAGGCAGACAGGCAGACACAGGGTGTATAGGAATGCAGGCTTTCTGTATGTTTGTACTGCTGCAGCTGGGCTTGGCCACAGGTATGTATGAGGCTGTGAGGTGGAATACTGTGTATGGGCGGAGGTCCATGCCATCTGCAGCCTTACTGTAGTCCACCGTGGGAGAAAAGCTGGAGGATAGACACGGCAGCTAGCATGGTGGTAAAAGATGTCAAGACAAATAGACAGAGGAAGAGAACGAGGGGAATCCTTGTGCTGGCCCAAGGCAAAATGGACGATGATGTGGAGGCAACTGTTGGCAGATACTCAGTAGAATTTCATACATAAATGACTGGCGTTTGATGCTGACAGTAACATCAAACTACCACCCCTGCAATTGCTGACTGAGGAAAATTAACAATGTACATTCTATGAGGTGGAGAAATTGGTAAAACTTAGTTCTTTAACAAGCTATTTGTAAGTTTTGCTTTTGCAACGTAGGCAATGTTAGCATTTACGAGTCTTGCCAAGAGCTTCAGCCATCGTTGCATTTACACTATAAGAGGTTATAATATGCCATTGGAACAGCGCTACTTCTTCACAGCAAACCTGATGCTACAGTGACTCCGTATTGGAAAGCGACTAAACAGGCTGACCAGGCCGGAGCAAGCTGGTTAGCATGGCAACTTCAAGAAAAAAAGTGATAGAAATAGAAACAACAGGGTTTACTTTTCACCACTGGAGACAGCTCTTGGTGAGCAAAGGAATTAAGTTTGATACTGAACTCACAACATTTCCTCTAGACTAGTAAACAGCTGTTGATGCTAACACTGGCTATGTAGCAATTGCAAAACTTACGAATAGCTCCTTTTAACTAATTAATAAACATTCTTAGGCTACACTAAGAATTGAAGACTTGATTAAGCTTGACTGACAGAAAAAGGACTTCTGAACATAAGCGATAAATGCTCATGACTTTGAATTCAATTTGATATATTAGTAGTCGTTATCATCAAGATTTTCACCTCAGCACTACTCACCCTCTACTTCTTAAGTCCTCCAATCCAAATAAAAGAGACACCTCCCCTAAAACATTTCTCTTTTCACTGCCTGTCTGTCACAGGGTTCATCAGCCACCATCTAACCTCTCAGGTATAAAAGTGTTTGCTGCACACATGTGTAACTTTCCATCTTTTGGGGGGTGGGGTGAGGCGAGGCATATGAGGTGGGGGTATCCAGATGGCCCCTTAATTAAAACCAGATGTTGGCAGTTAAAAAAAAGAATGGGGGGAAAATGAAAGGATGCATATATTACACTGAGAAATAATAAAGACAGTCACCTGGATAACAGTTTGTGATTATACAGCTAATCTTCTGTTTTTTGAGTAATCACAAGTGGGCACCAATAAAAGACAGGAAGTAGTCAATACAAAGTTTAACAATAGCATTCATTTTTAAGCGGTGCTCATTGATTATGATAGCAAAAGATAAGTCATAAGGTCATAAAAGTGTCATTAAAGATAAATTATTCTCAGTGTTAAACTTGTTCACGCTGGCAGTTTATAAATATAATTTGCCCTAAAACAATGTCAAACGTAAATTCTCAAACACATTTTTTAGCCTTCTCTAAACATACTAAACCCTTGTTTTGGCTAAACCTCACTGCAAAACAAACACGCCTGTCAGATGACATGTCACAAATCTGCTTCAAATTATCCACCCTCACATAACCATTCAGGTCCATATATTTCTGAGGTAAAACAGTATTGGCAACAAGTCAGCATTAATTCACTCCAAAGTTCTTGACTCGAACAAACTCCACAGTAGGCTGCGCTAACCACCGCTGAAAAGTCATAACCACAGTGGTTATTGTAGGGCTGGCGTTAGCCATATTGTAGCTCAACACCTTCTAATGACCGTCAGCCTATTGCAGCTCACTTTAGATGTGTAACGTGATACTGCTGTTCACACCACAAACCAACAGGTCTTCAGGGACTTTTCAAAAGGTGTCTTGTAATTGACTCCCACTGAATGGCAGCCTTAACTGACTGGCTGAGTAGTTAGAGTTGTTGAAAGATAAATAAGGAAGGAAGAGGAGTTCTGGTTGGAGAGTAAAACAGATTAGAGCTGCCAGAGGCCTATGGTGTTTCTGGCAGAAAACAAACTGATTTTGTTTTATGAAACCAAGTTTGGCTTATGCCATCTGCAAGCTCTGTGATTACAGTCTTGGCAATGTGTGAAGGTCAAGTACAATGTTTTAAACACTGAGAACACAAACAAAATCCTTCCTTCACCCTTTTGTGTTTTTCTTCATTTCCATTCTGTCTCATTTAGAATCCTAGTTTTTAATTTTATAATCGGATGGGGGGGGTTTCAGGAGTCTGTTGCATTCCTGCGAGCTTACGAAGCCATCTCACCTGGTTGTTATTATGCATGCTTTTTGTGTGGTATGGCTGCCCCACTCCCTCTTCCCCAATAACCCTCTCCTCACCTCAGCCTTGAAATAATAAACATTACTTTGTCATGGCACCCTGGCACATATAGCCCCCTGCCTCGCCCTGACCAGCAGACCTGAGAGCTTAGACCCCAAAGATAACGCTCATTTGTAGTTTTTTCATGCTGCAGCAGAGGGGATATAGTTGGATTCAAGAGTTAAGTGCTTCTTCATGACGCTACGTTCTGGTCTGCTGTGTTTTTGATTATGCGCAAAGCTGCTTCATCTCTCTTCGAAATGGCGTGCTTGTGTCAGTGGGCTATGTAAACACCTGAGCCTTCATATATGAGCATCAATGTTGACTTTTCAAAGTACAGGCATGAGAGCAAATATATATAGAACCTAAAGGTCAAGTGAGACTGTGCTGGTTGAAGGAGAAAGGCGAATTACGAATCACTAAACGAAACTTCCTCATTTTACCAAGAGAATGTAATGTGGGGAAATATTAAGAATACTGATGTCCTATAACCTGGTCTCCTTTTAGCAGACTTCAACCACATTAAAGTCTGTTGAAATCTTAAAAAAACAAAAAAAAAAAACACACAAGTTGCACATCTGGCTCTGTCACAATCACGATTTGACGGGGTTTTCCCTGCCCCCACCCTTATCTCAGGTTTCTGGGATAGTTGGGACAGGTGCACATTCAGGTGGAGCATAACTCAAAGATCCTCTCTATTGCTCCTCACTGACAGCCACATATCTTAGAATATCATTGCTCTTCCATTGTGTGTTGAGGTTTGCACACCTGCATTTCACCGCTTTTTCAAGTGTGAGGAGTCGATCTCTCTGCTCCTTTTGTTAGCAACTTCAAGGCAAATAATTAAATTGCTTAAGTTAGGCCAAATACTGAAGTTTTGACCAGATTGTATTGTGTATTGCTTCCCGTTTGCAAGCTTGAAGTTAAAGCTGAAGTTTAAAAGAAGAGAAGTTTTAGGTCTGGATATGCAGCCGGCAGTTATGAGTTTCTGGGCTATGGCACTGGTATGGATTGTTTTTCCAGTCATTCGTGTTTGCGTGATGAGGTACCTTTTCCTCCTTTCCCCAATGAGTACTTGAAAGTAACAATTTACCAACATGCTGCACAACTCCAAAGCATATCAACTTCTTGCCAAGCATGACTCTTTCATTATGTCTGTCAGGAGGAAAAGGAAATAGGAATGGATCATGCCAGGATGGCTCTTGCCTGTGTCTGCCCGTCTAGTATGTCATGCATGCTTTTTAGCCACTGGTGCTCTCAGTTGGTGTCGGTAATTCTGGCCTGAGGTTAGAGTGCCAAGGTAAATTGTGACGCTTTCTTATTTTGTGGCCTGGTCCTACCACTGGTTGTGTTGCCTTGGCCATAGCTTGGCTTCAGCCATTACCACTCAGGAAACAGGAGTAGAGGACAGGAAGTGTGGTTTCCTTTGGTTTTACAGCACCATGTCACCATGCACGGCTCTGCTAGCTGCTGAACTGTGACATACACTCATAGGAATTTGCTTTTATTAAAAATGACTGATTGCAGCCTCAAGGGTTTATTGTTAGCCTGTTTTGGTGTTTTGCAACTGCTTATGTTGCTATTCCTGAATAGTCATGTCACAGGGGGCAGTCTCTATATGCTTATTTTGCAGTTCAGAACACTTCATACAGTTTAACAGTCATTTTTTTTTTGCTGTCAGTTGTCGCCAAACCAGAGTCTGAATACAGAAAACAATACACAAATGAAGCCTCTATGCCATGAAAACCAGATCTTGTCCCATCACACTGGCCGAGGCGTTTTATTGGCTTGTGGGTGCGGCTGCCGATTGGCATCTGTCATCAGAGCATGCCCTCGCTCTACGCCAAGGTGAGTTTATTTGGTTTGATACGTGGTGTGCTGCCCATATTTTCACAGGTGCCTGTGTTGTTGAACCAAGAGCCTGATTCCTGCTTTCCCTGGCAGACACAAGGCCCTGGTTGTCCAGAACTTCCTCTAGTGGACGAGGGGGAGGAAGGGTGCCCTTCTACACTCTACCCTAGGAAGCATTCCCCTTAAAAATATCCTCTCTCCAAATCTCACCAGCCTATTTCCTTTTATTGATTATTTAGGATTATTTAGGATTGAATTTGTGAACATTATTTGTGTTAATGAGAACCATTATTTGGGATGGACTGATACCATCTCAATGATGCTGCTCTGGAGCGACACTGCACTCATTTAGTCAGATACAGCAGCACAGTTTGACACTGGTTTTTAATAGCTACCAAGTCTGCAAATGACATGATTTTATTGGGCCAGTGACTGATTGAATGTCAAACACACCATGGATGAAGTCCTTTGCTCTCTGACTATTTTTCATATTACATCAACATATTTAAGTGCAAATATCCATGGCAGAATTTGACTGGTTAGAAGAATAATGTTCCAAGAGCCGCCATTACCTGTGATGGGTTTCTGGCAGAACCTGGTCCTGGTGAGCAGCTGTGGCCAAGTTGCACCAGGCTCTTTACCACAGCAGAGCAGAGGCTTCGTGGGGGGAGCTGAGAGTAGGTTGCTGCCTGTGGGGAGCTTCACTGTTCTTTTTTATGACCTTGTGATACATGGGTTAGTTGGGGAGTGTCTGTCTCATGCTTGTTGATGTCAGCTTGGGGCCAGATGTAGATGATTTGTTGCCAGTATAACAGGGAAATGCTTCTAGGTGGAGCTTAATTCAACTCTGGTAAGAATGAAAATGCCATTAGCGCTTCAAATTAAGTGCTTTCTGGAACCTGAAAACCCCTCCACAGTCACCTTTCCTATGTAGGAATTGGAATGGCTGTGTCTGAAAACTGAAAAACTATTGGCATCTGTAACTATTTGGTACAGATGTTCATGGTGTCCAGAGGATATATCCTAATGACTTTGTACCCCTGATTTTTCCTCTAGCGCCACCATGAGTTTGACATTTGTAGTTTTGAGTGAAATGTCTCGACAATATTTGATGGATCGCTATGAATTTTGATAGTGGGTATTGACATTCAGGTCAGAATGAATTGTAGTAAATGGCAATCCTCCAACTATACTTGCAAAACTAATACCATTCCCATCAGCCTCAAGCATACATTGACACCTTTTGCCCTCGCTCATATTCGGACGACACGGCATACCCCTGCCTTAAAGAGTTAATGTGAAATTAAATGAAGTAGAGGCTTTGGGAGACAGTATACTGTTCTTCTTTATTTAATCTTGTTAGTTTACATGACTGTGCATGACTGCTTCATTACAAGAAGATGTGCCCTGAAGCTTATCTGAGCACCAGTTTTCCACTTGTCTGACATACAGACCACAATTCCCACTGGCATGGAAAGTGGATTTAGAAATTTATTAAAGAAAAAAGGGAGCAGCTTTTTCACTGGGTGGTTCTGTTGGCCCGCAGACATCAGAGCGTGACGACAAAGCCCCTAGTGGACTGTGGAGCCAGATGTCATCTCAGTCTGGACTCATCACTGTCTTAGTTATCTCTGGAGGGAAAGGCCCCTGTCTTCACAAAACCATCAAAACCACATAGGTCACTCTTTACACATTACATGGGCGGTCTTAACCGCTGCCCACTCTTCCCATCATGTCCCCATGCTGTCATGTGGTCTCTATTCTTCATGTCGTTCTCTAATCACTTTCCTTTCTTCTTTCAACCTCACTTTTTCTCTCTCTTACCCTACTTGCCCTCTCTTGTTTTGACCTCTCCCCCTCCTCTGACTCTGTCCGTCTTCACAGATAAGTAGGCATCCCTCACTTTTCACATAACATCACATGGTAGCAATCAGAGTGGGCTTTGGCAGACAAATTAGGGCAGTTAATGTAGACTGGAGATCAGTGCAGAGGCGGGGAAGCTGGTGCTAAATGCCAGCAGATGGGGCCTGAAGTGGATTGGCCCTGGCTAATGCAGTACAGTACAGTTTTGCCTGGGGTGTAGAGCTGAAAGAGGGCCTGAGCCTAGAGGATAGAGCAGCATTCTTGCTAAATCTATTTTTTTATGAGTGAGAAATGGAAGAGTCAGGAGCTTGGACAGATGCACAGAGAAAAGTTGACAAATTTTAAGCAGATTTCGATCCAGAAAGGAAGTGTAACTGGGTTTTGACTGGAAAAACTATTGAACCTTGACCTGGGACCTGGGACATATTGTCAGCACCATTCCTCCTTGGCTTTAGAGGGCAAAACATGTTTCTCTGTGTCCATTTGTAAAGGAACTTTGTATACAATACATTTTCCAACAAAATGAGTCAGATTTATTTTAAACACTGCCCCCTAGTTCACCACTGAATTATGCATATTTCATCAAATGTTTGGCTAAGACAACCAATGTAACTCAAAGCCAATTCCGCATGGATACTCCTCAAATGGCACATTTTCACCAATCAATCTGTCATCACTTGTGAAATATGAATGAATAATGCTCCCTGAAATCTTTTAATTCAGAACACATTGCTCCTGTAAAACGTGGGACTCATCATGTGCTGCTCTTTGATTATTTTCTCATGATTATTTTCCAGCTAATCTGGTTTGATGAAGTGTATGTCCTGTACAGGTGATTCATTGACCCTTTATATTGGATCTAACCAGTGAGCACAAGGTCTCTCTCCATCTGTCGTCCAGCCCAACCGAACCTCTTTTAAAAGAAGGATCTTTTTGACTTTCCTTTCTGCACAGACTTTGGCAAAATCAAAGCCAAGACACTCTGCATCCGATCTTTATCCCAAACCAAAATGCTTGCCCCAGGCTTGATCCTGAAGTAGCCCACCACGATCAGAGGGAGTAGCCGGGGCCAAACACAACACTGCAACATACTGAAAGTGTTTTTTATACATCTTTAAAAGTCTATGTGTGCATGTTTAAGTGAAAGTTTAATAATTACTCAGGCCTAAAGCCAGAATTGTAATTCTTGAAGCAAAGCTTTTAAAAGGTGGCGTAATAATTGAGACAACTCACATAGGGCTTATGTAGAATTTATCAGTGTAATTTCTATTTGTCCATCTGCACACAATCCGCTTTTTGTGATCACCTTAATACATGGGCAGCACACACACGCGCGCACACACACACACACACACACACACACACACACACACACACACACACATTCCTCTTATGTTACAGGCTTTGAAGAGGCAGACTCATCCCCATTTTCAACAGTACCCAATCAAACACAAAGCTGAGGGGCGGATTAGGAGAAGGCTTGTGCTGCAAAATGCTCCTATCAGGGACCACACTGGTTTTAAATTACCCCCTACTCCTCATTCATTTTCAATCACTCACTGGCCCAATAAAGTTTGTTTCTCCAATAAAAAAGACCAACAAAGGAACACTGAATCCCAGTTTTGTGCAACAGCAGTCCCTTACAATCCTTGACACTGTGTGTTTGTGTCTGGAATCACGGATGTGATTGGCCCATTTGTGGTTTAAAAGATTGGATGAGTTCAAAGTGAAAAGAAGACATTTCCTTTGCAGGAATGAAATATGCTTTATTTATTTATTTATTTTTTTGTTAAATGGAAAGATGGAGAGATTGAAGGATGACAGATGTGCGAGCAGAGGTGCGGTCATTGTCACGCATGTTGTCAGTTCTAGAGGGAGTGGTGTCTCTTTAGACGACAGCTGGTTTCACTCAGAGAAAAGACATGCAGCAGAGGGAGAGAGAGAGAGAGAGAGAGAAACAGATCAGACCTTCACCACTGAATATTTATGATCTTGGTGCACAAAGATTTCTCGCCACATTTTTTGCGGTTTTCAAGGGGGTTAGTACTTGGTGACCCACACACACTCTCAAACTCCTAGACAAGCATACATGAGTGTTCGCAGATACATTCAGAAATTCACACATGCATTCACTGTCTCTGAGGGGAGAGAGATGGGGGGGGTTATAAAAAAAAAGGGAAATAAAACAGAGATGATTAGAATGGAAAGTCGTGAATGTGGCAAAAAGTAAAAGTAGTACATTAGGAAAAAAAGATTTACGAAACAGACACACACACACACAACACACACAGATCCTATGCTGGAAAATGCCGTTGTTGAGCTTTGAAGCACGGTGGTAATGAGGCTCCATTTAAAGCCAATGAAGCCGCTTTGGCAGCTTATGAAAGCATGACTGGTAAGCCACCCCCCCTTGTCTGCCGCTGGGTGGTGTGTGTTTGTGTGGATGTGTGTGTGTGTGTGTGTGTGTGTGTGTATGTGTGTGTCAGATAGGAGGCGGAGGGGGTGGGGTGGGGGCGGTGGACAGTATTTGGCCGGATCCACTTTGCTCTTTTCCAGCACTTTAAACAGCAGCTCTCTCTCAGACCAGTCACTCTCACATTCCTGTTGGTTTCCTCAAAAACACCTGGAAAGTTACAGGGACATCAACTGATATAACTATGTCTTTATCAATTTCATTATGATCCACTGAGGGGCTTTCCAACCTACACACAGCACCTTACCAGTAAATACACATTTATCAAAGTGGAAAAGGGGGTAGACTGGTTGCTGATTTTGACATACTGGTGCAGAGGCATACTCCCAACCAAAACAGTGAGTAGCCTGTCTTCTATATATATATGCTATGATACATTTAGTGTGGAAGAAGAATGTTAAGGGATGGAAATGTGGCCTCCTGGCTTGAGACTTTGGGGATGGAAAGACTGGCCCAGGTTCAAAAGTTCACAACATGTGTGCCTAAAGATAGTGCCACGGGAGAGGACACGTACATGATGATCTGCTATCTGAAGATCATCACTTAAGAAAAATAGCTACACAGCCACATCTGAGAGAGGCAACTGTATTTACACTACTGTAAATCAATCATATGGAATATAGCTGGAATTTATACTTTGTGTTGGCACAGCCTTGAGCCTCCTCGACCACTACGGAGCAAAATGAAAAACCGAAATCCCTTAGGTGTTCCCTTTTAACTATCCCACCAATCAACCAAAGGACCACATTGTGTCAAGCCCGGAGCACAAACGCATAAAGAAAAGTTAACTGATGCTGTTAAAATAGTGTTATCTCTTGTTACACTTCACTAACTCTGGTAGCAGCCTGAACCTTCATGTCTCCCGGAGAGTTACGTTCTCATGAATTTCTCCATCCTAAAGTCTGAAAACTCAAGGGACAGCTAGACATACAGTTATGGTGGGAATGAGTGTCGAAACAAGCCAGGTGATATAGAGGAGTTCCTGCAGGGGGTTTGTCACACTTTGACATCGGTGACTGCTGTGTTGTGGCTATACTGACCACATTTTTTTTTACCTGCGTTTGAGGCCAGGGGCTTGGCTTCAGTAGGTTGACTGTGGGCTTGGGATTTCCCATGCCTGAGAACATCTTGAAGTGACAAAGGGCATCATTTGCCATTTGATTTCGTCCAATATCTCAATCCTGTCAGAAGCGGTGAAGGAGAAAGACAGAGAAACAGAGAAGGAGATGGAAAGAGACAGAGCCGGTACTCTGATGGCTCAAATACTCACAGATTTCAATCGGTCTTGCAATCATCATCAAGGGGAGTGGAATCTCACTTAGACTGAGCCCTGAGGTTGACTCAGTTCCTGTAGCTGAACCTCTCACAGGACCATAAATCTGGATTTCCACTGTCAATTTGGTTGTAGGCCATTTAAACTGTTTCGGTGTAATGGGAACTGGACAGCAATGGCAAGCTGATGGGAGGCCAGGATGTCTAGGATGGATGTGCTTGATGCAGAGACATATGTCATGCTGTGTGTGTGTGTGTGTGTGTGTGTGTGTGTGTGTGTGTGTGTGTGTGTGTGTGTGTTGTGTGTGTGTGTGTGTCCAGACAATCTCAGCAACCTCTATTCTCAAAGCCTTGATGGCCATGCCTGGGGAGAGTGATGATAAATGGTCGCTTTCCTGTAATTTACCTTCAGGAGGATGGATGGAGCTGGTCTGTTTGGTTAGAGGGTGGGAGAGGAGGAGAGAGGAGACTGTAGGTGAGAGGGGGGCAGGGGAGTGGGGGAAAGAGAGAGAGAGAGAGCGAGAGAGAGAGTAAGGAGTTTCCTGCTTTGGACCTGACTCTGGGGTTGGGTTTCCTCAGAGGTGAGGTACATATTCAAGTGTGTGTGCCTCACTGTTTATTTACTGAGCTTTAGCTCTTGCTCTGTTCATAGAGGAGAGGAGCCGATATACCCAGTAACCCCCCCCCCCCCCCCCCAAACCCCAGTCCAGTCCCTGTGAGTGGAAACACACCACAGCAGTGCCCACCGCATGTGAGCATACTTTCCAATAAGAAACACACACATATCAATTTGATATCATTTCCGCAGCTCAGGCTAATGACTGCTATTAGAGAGACAGATGATCAACACAACACACAGCTCATTAACTAATAATTTATTTTTTTATCATTTAGATTAAAAAGTCAGTGGTTCATTGCCTCAGAAGAAAATGTACAAGGAAGACTCTGATATAACAGAAGTGAAGAGCAGGGCTGAACTGAGGGAGGACTTTGCTCCCAAAGAAAGGTAGGAGGACAGTTTTTGTGAGTGAACCATTATTCCCAGGGCATTCATGTAACAGAAAGTGGTGGGTTGTTGTGTCAGTTCCCGTCTGTACCTCTATGGGGAAAGCAGAGGGTCCAATCAGCCCATGTCACATTTTTTTACTCGATTCTCCTCAAAGTCATTTACAATTGGGCGGCTGTTGTCTGGAAACAACATAAAACCAAAAGAAATACATTCTGTGTAATATCTGAACCACATCTTCTGGTCGTGATCACAAAAGCATATGTTTCTGGTTTCTACATCCATATAACTTCATCTGGTTTGTACATCCATACACGTGAGCCATCCCAGGCCAAGTGAGGCTTTACAAAAAGACAACATAAATGGCAGAGGCAGTTCAGTACATATTTACAACATTAAAAATGTGTCAAGACTTATTAAACAAGGCAAAGGTGTAGATGGAAGTGAAACAGAAAAAAAAACATGGGAATCAGACCAGGAAAATGTAAATGATAATTCTTTATCATAGATGCTCCCCTGAAAGCTTTGCCCTTCAGTTGAGAGCTCTCTCACCTCTCTGCTCGTTCAGTTCATGTGCATATCACTTGTTTACTCGGGGAGGTTAATTAGACACACACACCTGTGGATGCTATAAACGCTGCAAAGGGGGGAAACAAAGCAAAGCAGTTATGGCCTCAGTTCCACTGCCAAGCTGCCGGGCTTGTTAACGTAAAACAACAGGACGGCTCTCCCTATGAGGCTCACTAAATAGCTTTCACAAGAGTACGCTCCCACCCCCAAAACAACATCTGGCTCACTCTTACTTCTTATCTTTATTCCAACATTCAGGGTGGGCACTCAAGACAAGGAAACAGACGGCCAATAGGAAGTGAAGAACGCTTTTGTGCGTTTCCATGTGAAAGAAAGTCCAGATTCATTCAAGGACACTATATACTATACTCACTTCCTCCATGAGTGTGTTGGACGCTTTAGGAGTTGAACACCAGAGAGGCCTCGTGGGCACGTAATTTGACCATCCATCATAATGTGTCACGCCATACTCGCATACCAGGCCGAGGAGACTGGTGCTACTGACACCACCTGTCTGACAGGCCACCGTCGACAGCCAACACACAAATAATTGACTGTTTGGTTCTGCATTTTTTTGAAATTCCATTGGTGGGAATTGTGCCCTGGGCACAGAACTGTCAAAATTTCAACGCTTTTTTTTTTGGGTCCTTTTTTTTGCTTTTTTTTTTTGTCACACTCCAGAAATCATGGTGGGTGATAACTCGTTTTGGTTACGGGTTGTTTTTGGACTGGATTATTAACATGTCATCATAAGACAGACGATAAGCATGAAGTCCCACGTTCATTTGAACAAAATCTAACTCTGTTCATAGTCTCTAATAGCATCAACTGTCATGGCGTCCACATTCTTAGGCTTGGTGACAATATTTCATAAACACTTACAATCAGACCATACACTTGTGTGAGTGTGTTCTTCACAGTTTGACATACATTCTCGTAAGACGTGAAAACAAGAACTACAGTGCAGTACAGTACACCACTGAGGGGTTTTGGCAGCCTCGTTCTCTGCTGTCACTTATCTAAGACACTGAATACAAAACATGCAAGATGGGTTAAAAAAGAGAGCTTGAGGAGGGAGGTGGCTGACACAGAGAAGAGAGCAAAGGAGAGACACTTTTGGAGAAATGACAAACCAAACATACTGCTGCAACCAAAGGAGCGTAACCACTAGCTAGCATGACATGCCCGTCGGCACACTCACTGCTACGCTTGCTTGATGTGCCCCTCAAAACTGTGTGTTTATCTTGTACTCTATTTAAATAAATTGTAATGTGCTTTACAGGCAGATAAAAAGCTTGAGAGCCACCAGACGGGTCTCTCTGTGGTTTTCGTTGGTCCCGGCGTTCATAGTCTCTTAATTGAATTTAAAAACTGACTATGCTTATTTGGCACAGGATGACAGGGACTGCGTTTGGGTAAGCAAGTTGAGGAAGATGACTTGGGATGTTTTCCTTTGTATCTCAACGATCATATTGGTTTAGTTCTTGCTCTGCTAACTGTAAGGTTTGATGGACCAGCAAAAACCACAAACATGCAAACATAACAAAGCACATGAGGAATGAAATATGATCCTCTCATGTCATAATACAATCAGTGAGCAGTAAAAACTTTCCAGCCTCATTCATTTTGTCAAAATATACTAGAGGAAAACACGACCATGTTGTTTATCTGGCTTTGTTTTCTTTTTACTGCATGAAAAGGAACTTGCGTTTCAATCTCTTATATTGGCAAACAAAAGCCTGCCAGTCACTAGACACATCAGAAAAATGTTCAGACATTTAAAGACAAAGAAATGACAGTGGCCACACAGCAACATCTGGAAGGCCACTACCCAGCGGAAGACATTACCCATAAAGCAAAAAGTCTCCTTGGAAATATTGGTATTGTTCTGAAATTCCAGCCATTTGTCCACACCACTTAATCTTTCTTCCAGAAAAAGTGACAAGCAATGAGTCATGATGGTGATGCATGACTTTATAAACCACTCATGAGAGGGACTAGACGCACAGCTCTAGAGGCCTGGAATGTGACTCACACATGCCAGCAGGCTTTGTTCAGCATAAATGAAACAACAGTATACACAGTATCTGAAATAAGGATATGGATGAGATATGGATGGATGAGATAACAAATAACCACATGAAGAATATGAACTCTATTACGAGCAGTGGCATCAAATACTTGATATAAGAGCCTACACGATCAGTTTATTCTGTGAGGGCTGTCTGGTGGCAGCAGCAGTGGTGGTGAGACTGAGGTTTGCTGTGGAAAATGTCCCTGCAAAGGGAGCCCTTGGTTCCTCACAGGACAAGAGTTTTTTTTTTTGTTTTGTTTTGTTTTGTTTTTTTTCAGTTACTGTCTGTAGAAGTTACTGCAAAGACCTGGAGCAAGTAGGCCCATTTTAATGAAGATTTTAACAGCAAATGTTGAAAGGTTGTCAGGTGCACCAGCTTGAGCTGATCCAAGTTGAGTTTGTTTCAACAATGAAACGTGAGGAAGCCAAGCTGAAGGTGTGCAGCTCGTCTTGTTGCTGATATTAGTCAGTCTCTGAAGTGACAAACACTGTTGAATAAAATCCTCAGAAGTGAAGATGTGAAGTGTGAGCACTGCTAGTCTTATATGTGAGTACTGAAACAAAGTGGCAGGAGACAGTCTTGTCAGGAGGACGACACTGGGAGTCAGGGGATTGTAGTTGAGGGACGAGTGGACATTACCGCTGTCGTCGTTGAAGAAGGGAATGGCGTCTGCTTTTGTCTACACTTCATACCCTTTTTAATGGTCCCTTTTTAAGGCAAACCAATGGACAAAAAGACAAGTGACATAACAAAGACAAAACTTGAAAAATAAAAAGGAAAATAATTATACAATATACACAAAATGTGGTCCTTAAAACAGGGAGGGTACATGCAGTCTTTGTAATGCGCAGTGTTCCTGTGATGGGGAGGAGGAAGGATTCAGGGGAAGGAGGGGAGTTCACTGGGTCAGGGTTCATGAAGGTGGGTGATGGGGAGGGGGGATGGACGCTGCTTTCCCATCACGCTTTGCTGCACTTCCCCTTCTTCTCTTTGCGCTGGAACTTCCTCAGACGTCTCGTCCAAACGTCCCTCCACTGGATCACCAGGCTGTTCTTATCAGCCACCAGGCCCACACGCTCCGCTCCTGGACTGGTGGCTCCACCCCCGGGCCCGACCCCTGGACCCGCCCCCGTGCCCGTTCCACCGTCGCTGCCGCCCATCACCAAGAATCGTTTGCTCATCTGGATCTTGGGACATTTGCAGGCTAGGTCCTTCATGTGCACCCACAGGATGTTGTCGCCTCGCTTCAAAGGCTCGCCGCGGCTCTTGTACACAGACACCACACTAACAGAGAACTTGGCCCAGTCCCCCACCGTCTCCATGTCGAGAACGTTCACTTGGACCGCTGGGAAAACATTCATAAAAAAAAAAACACTCAGGTCAATACTCCCAATACTGTATACTTATTCATTATGATTTAGAAATTCTTCTCTCTTACCATAATCTTTCTTGCAATATTTCTTCATGTTGATCTTCAGGTTGCCCTTCACTGGTTTACAATAGGATTCACAATCTGCAAAAACAAGGACAACCAACATTTGTTCCTTTAATGCTGAGGCTGGAACTCTGGAGCTTTTTAACAACACTTACTGACACTCCAATTACACACATAATGGGACACTTACACACTTGAAATTTGAATCGTTGTTATACGCTTGTATTTTAAGACTATTTCACACCATTTCATAGTGTATTATGTGGTGCTCTTGTAGAACTTAAACACAGAGCAGTGCATCTGTAATGCAAAGTTGGTGTGACTTACTGGGAAGTGTTACGTACTGTGAAACCACCACTAAACAACTTAACAGCATCAACATAAATCACCATGTGTCTGTACCATGTTTCTGCACATGCAGGCTGAGGTTGTTATACAGTATATGAACACATGAACATGTATGTAATAAGCTTTGTCTTCTTTTTTGGTTTTTATTTGTAGGTGTATTATTTTATAACCTTGCAGTGAGTATGCCCAGTTTCACATTTATCCTCACAATAATATATATTCACTGACAGGGCCAAAGGCACAGTAGGGGAACTGGAGCAGGTTGGATAACGTTGAGCTTGGTTTGGTTTTTCTGTGCTAAAATACAACTTCTGAAAAATCGCACATCAAACCCCTGCAAGAGCCAGTGTTGGGAAGCAAGTGAAACATACCAGAAGAGTTAGTGTTCAGTTTGACATGTTTTCGGCTGTGTTGAGAAAAGACAGAGCGTTGTGGAAGCAGGTCATGGTTGGATGGATGTGAATAGGCCTTGGCTGCCAGCTTGACGACTGAGACCACACATTGGACCGATGACCTCCACTGACAATTCGTAGGTGGAGCTGCCAGTGATGAGGTGTTACAATTATGATTGCGACAGTTAAAATGGACCTCTCAGCTGAGTGATCAATCTCAGATCTCTTTTTGAGTGACTCTAAGACCAGCCTTGGTTCGGTTTATACTCGTCAAGTAACTACAAGCATCTATTTCAAGACGGCCTTTCTTCACACAGATTTGGGCCAAAAAGTGAGCCTGCTGCGCTGGAAACTATTCTGCCCTGAATTTCCCAGTCTAGGATTTGAAGCAATTACATCCTCTCCAGACTGTATGGCTCAAAGTTTACCTGCAACCTGGGTAAAAAATGACAATAACAATAACAGCTGAATTCATTTAAAACTAGATGTTGATACAAAATGACACTGACTGTGACAAATGACTATCATTCAGACGTAGAACCCTTTGGAAGGCAGGAGAGCACATGCATGTGATTATTTCTACCGGTTTGCTTCCTCATGATGGTGAAATATTTATTTTGTCATCTCAACATTAAAAAAAGCTTTCCGTCTCTGTGATCATGAAATATGTTTTCCATGAGCCGAGGGCAGAGGAAATGGGCAACAAAGAAGACACGCAAAATTAAATAGATTTTCAAAAACAGATGAAAGTGCTCATCTATGACAAGAATCCTTGATAAAATTTAAAGCATTGCATTGTGTTTTGAAATCGTCCTCATGGTAACTGCTACTGCTCAGAGCCGCTGTTGATCATTAGTGAGGCTCTACTGTACTTGACTGGATTCCACTGGATTTTATGAACTGTGCAATTTTGGATCCACTTATTTCAATTACGAAACTATGAGAAGGAGACACAGTCAAGAAAAAACTATGAAACTGATGGAGTGAAATTGTAAGGAATGCCATGAAGGTCGTTTTCCAATATAGTTTTACTCTGTTTTAGTCAGGGGACACGAGAAGCTGACCATGCTGCCCGCTTGGAATGTCAGGGCGTGAAACTGAAAAACCACATGCTGGTAACTGGACTGGTATCTGCGGTCAGGCCTCTCATTGCCTTCAAAAGGAAAACCATTCAGTCACTTTGCTTTCCAAAGCAAACCAAATAAATTGCTGGACATGAAACATCCCAATTATATATAAAAAAAAAAAAAAAAAAAAAAAATGGTCGTGAGAGAGAGAAATTAAGCGTTCTGGGTTGCATGAGAGTAGGGGTGTTGCATCGTTCATTTTTTGGGGAAGGACGGATGGAGCAGTGGAATGAGTGCAGGAGGACGAAACAGGGGTCCAAGGAGCCCATAAAAATGTCCAGGAGGCTTGGCTGTATATCAGAGCACTGGAGATTTTATTAGCGAGAGAGAGGAGAGAAGAGAAAAGAAAGAAAGGGAGAAAGAGAGCGAGAGCAGACGGCAGCTTCCAATAACCTCGAGACAGGGTGACGTTAAAATAACGATGAGTGGAGGTGTAGATGTGGACGGGTGAGGAGGTGTGCGTGTGGATGGATGCGAGTGTGTGTGTGTGTGTGTATTGTACATTATTCACTTTAAATAAATGATGTTAAATATCATAGCTCGCTAAAGGTCTTTTTCATTATAAGTGAGCGTGTGGTTTCATGTGCAGATCATTATCATGTAAGTGTGCATGCAACTGTGACAGGCATGCATTTGTATGAGATGTGTATGGATTTCATTAGATCACTGCCAGTGTGTGTGTGTGTGTGCGTGTGTGTGTGCGTGTGTGTGTGTGCGCGGTATACAGTGGCTGGCCTGGAGGTATCAGTGGTGAAACGCTGTGTGTGTGTTTTCAGTGTGTGTTTTCCCATGAACAGTCACTTACTGCTGGCTGTTCACCTGGAAAAGTTCTCGGTGAATCGGCCACTGACCCAGAAGACCGGCCCTCTGAAACCACGCACAATTGGCTCCAGGGCTCTCGATGCCCTCGTTCCCCTGAGCCCTTTTCACTGTGCCATGACAAGGACAAATTGCATCCACCGCCCCTTACACAAAAACATTTCGGGGCCTTAGGTTTCTGATGGTGACGCTCGTTCTATGGTAGTGTAGGAAGGAGAAAGATGGGGGGAAATGCTCTGGTCTGTTTAGTAAAGCCTGAGGTGACTTGGCGATCAACGACTCTTGTGTTCTTAGACCCTGTAACATTTTCCCAGGGAAGTATTAAACACAAGAATGGGTTGGACTGTGCATTTTTGTTTTTTGCCTTTTTTTTCCAAAAAAGACTCAAAGGCCCGAGTAATGAGAGGAAAATAGAGGAAACAGAATGAGAAGAAGTCACAAATGAGGAAAGAATCTGCATACACAAGAAAATTATGAGTATCACTTAATCTTTTAGGAATAGCCAATTAAGACATTCTGTTATAGCTACATGTTTTGGAAACACTGTACTAACACTACTATAATGTAGTTTAGTGCAGGTATAAGGGCATTTTAAAGGGCTTTATGAGCTACAGCATTTATTACCTCTCCATTTAAGACATTTCATATTAGTGCAACTGTGCTTTACAATATTGTCATTCATGATCTGTTTACAGAAGCGTCCACAAGAGGAGTCATTAACAAATTTGATTCTGGAGCTAGCGGCTGGTTAGCTTAGCAGCTAGCCTGGCTCTGTCCAAAGCTAACAGAATCTATCTACAGGCACCTCTAATGCTCACTACATTTGATGTTATATCTCGTTTGTTTAATCTGTACAGTGACAAGATGTGGTTTTATGTGGTGGACTATTTCTTGGCCTATATCTGTTTTCAGGCTTTGTGCTGAGCCAACCAATTAGCTTAGCTTAGCTATATTCACCGTACAGCCATAAGAGTTGTATCAATCTTCTCATCTAACTGCCAGAAAGCAAATAATGTAAACCCATTTGTTAAATTTTATACCATTAGATTTTTTTCTGCAGTGTTCATTGACTGTGTGACTAAGTTTGACCATCAACTTACCCCAAACTATCAGCCATTATAAACATTTTTAATGCTCAAATTGTACTGTAAATCAAAAGTCTAATTTACAGTGAGCTTTCTGCCAAATTTGTAGATATAAAAACAATAAAACTCTATGCTTTGAATAGTGCAGTAAAGTAGGAGGGAATAAGTTGGGGATTAATCTGCAGCCTGAGTGATGATAAATGTTATAAACCTACTAATGAATCAACATTTCCAATTCAACACCGCCATTCAAATCAAACAGCCGCAGAATGAAAAATAAGGGCAGGGTAATTGACCGGAGCCTAAATTGGAGAGTTAGAGGGAGAGACTGAACAAATTTCCCCCAGTCACTTGCCAGCACTCTTTTCACGCCTCAAAACTCTCCCCTTCACTATATCTCCCAGCTAAACTGTAACTAATCACCTCTGCTGCCTATCTCCTGGCCTTGGCTTTAAGCTACAGCTATACTTTGAGCACAGCGAGGCTCCACTAACTTGAGGCTAGCAGGGAAACTGTGCCAAGGACACAGGTTTTTAAGACAATGGAAAAATTCTGCTGGCCCCAGTGCACTCGTTCTCTTTGCAGAACTTCAAAAGAGGGGGACCCACCCTCCATTAATATTTATTCCACACCTTAAAACTCAAGTCCAGAAATATTAAAAAAGATGTTTTTGTTCCTCTCATAAAGCAATGGTGCTTATGGGTGAGGTTCAGAGATCGTATACTAACCTGCTGGTTCCTCCGTGCTGCTCACCACAGCTGTGGGGTTGACCACTGGGATTTCTGAAACACACACAAGAAATACAAAAATTATTTCACTGGTTAAATGTAAATCCATACCTTTCAAGTACGGCCTAAGTGATTCGGCTGTGTTCCTGCCAAGAGTGCATGTGTGGTCAAAGAAATGAAGTGTGTCTGAATTCATTAAAAGTACTCAATTCAAAGACTGCTTATATTTGTGTATTAACATACCCACAACAAAATACAGAGGGTAAGCTTAGTATGGAGGAGAAGTAGGCCAATAAGAAAAAATACCAGGGTTGTCAGATGGTAGGTTTGGATTGTGACATGTCAAGTACGCACATGAAAACATATGGAGCATTGCAGACAGACATGCTAGATAAACACTGACAGAGTGACAGGGATACTTATTGGTGGTGAGAGGGAAGGCAGGCTCGAATAAATCATATGTTCCACGGACTAATGTGGTGGTTTCACTGTTTTTTTGGAGGAATACATTGAAAGATCCTGAGACGGTGTAAGTGTCAGACTGAGTAGATGCACCACAAACACGCGAGGCGTAAACAATCCAGTTTAGATAAGTTGATCCAGTCAAAGTTGGCACACTTGATACATCTGAGACAGAAGTTGATTCTTTTGAGGCCCACTGATTGAAATGGAAAGGTGGCTGCACTAGATTAGTCTCGTCCTCCCATAACAGATGCTAGGTTAACACTGCTGTGTAATCTCCATGCAAGCATGTATAGACAGATGGACAGATGGCAAGGGGGCAATTTTGGTTGGATCGTCTTAAGACAGATGCAGCCCTCCCTCGCTGTGCCCGCTGGCTACACTAAAAAGTGCCTCATGGAATTCCTCCAGGACTGCTCTTCTAATCGTATGCAACTTTCCAATACAAATGCTAATGCTAACAACAGGCCCTCTGCTTTTACCGTAAACAGAGTCACTGGAACGCCGGCTTAGCATCCACCCAGAGGATCTGCTTTTGATTGGATTTGGAGATTGAGGGTTTGAATCAAGCGAGTGGGAGTGTGTTGGCAGGAGGTGGGAGGGGTTCTTGGAAAGCTGTTTTGAGGCAAAAGCAGCAGTTGTCTCTCTGAAATTATGGACACCCCGCCAAGAAAAACAAACAAGGGCACGGAGCTTTGTGAAGGCAGGCGCAGCTGCTAGAAGCCAGTCTGAGTCCGTGTGCCCTGATGGCCACATCTTGTGAAGACAGACAGATGATGAAAGGATCATTCAGATGAGGGTTCCTGCCATCATACTAATTGGCTGCTTAATTGTCTTGTCTTCTGTCTTGGGGTCCAGGAGCCTCAGTAGGCAGTCGGCTCTGATGAGGCCATATTGACACACACACACAGTTGTCATTAACGCTAGTCGTAATGGATCCAAATGTGCGCATGTACTTAAAAGCACATACACAGTTTATCTTGTTCTCACTGGATGGTTCAGCAGCATTCAAATGAGTGGGGTCTGCCATCCGTGACCACAGTTGTTTTCTCCTTCTCGCACGTCCGCCATCTGCTCCGGAGCTGCATGTGAGAGAAACAACATGGCACCATGTGGCACAGTGTGGCAGAGCTCGGTGCGGCACTGGGCGGCACGGCACGGCTCGCTTTGGTGGAGGTTGAGTGTTGAGTTGAGTGTGTGCGCACATTGTGCTTGTACCGCCTGGCACACAGTGTGGTGGAAAGTTGCCCTCTATTACGCATGCCTGCATGTGCCGGGGCACTGGCAAATTTCATGACCCACACGCGCACACACACACACACACACACACACATGCTTGTCACAGGAAATTAAAAACCTGTGTAGTCGGCATGCAAACTACAGCAACTAGAGACTCGCATATCACACACTGTCGACAGCAAGTGGAACAGCTATAACAAAGTCTTGGGTTCTCTATCAGCTCTCCACTGACTTGCACCAAAAAACTAAATTGTGAATCTATATCAGTCCTCTGTTTATAAAAAAACAAAACAAAACAAAAAAAAACAAAAAAACTTTTTAGTCACATCTCCACCTCGCTCTCACACATTTCTCTGTCCCTTTAACAAATGTCGCTGTTCAGTTTATCCCTACTTTACATCTGGGTCCTTGTTTGTGCACATTATGGGTGTTCTCGATGGAATTATTGCATTGCATGCATTGCATGATAAAAAGACCAAGCTGTGGGGGGGGTTAAGTTATCAGTGTGATATGCATTAACTGGCAGGTGTGTGTGTGTGTGTGTGTGTGTGTGTGTGTGTGTGTGTGTGTGTGTGTGTGTGTGTGTGTGTGTGTGTGTGTGTGTCTGTTTGAGTCGCTCACTGATGCAGGGGGCCACAGGTGAGCGGCTCTGCTGGTAGCCCTTGGCGCAGCGGTTGCAGGTTATGCCGGTGACACCGTCCTTGCAGGGGCACTGGCCTGTGGTCTGGTTGCACGTCTTGCCTGCTGCGCCCACAGGGTGGCAGTCACAGGCTGGGGTGGGGGAGGTGGGGAAGAGAGAAAGCATATTCAATATATTAATTTATTAATCTTGATGACATACACAAGACAGCAGCTTATTGCCTGGATTTCACAGTTTTGGCAGGATAGCCAGGGAAAGCTTGTAATCTTCTGTTTTTTCCTGCAGACAACAGATCTGCACTAAGACTGAATGTTTGGCCCAGGACTTCAATCTCCCAGAGTGAGGCAGCTCTTTTTCTCTCTGCCTCTGTGCATGGGATTCCCTGAATATTGCAAAGCAGAAACACTGAGTATGTGTACGTGTTTGCGTGAAAGACTGATTCAGTGAGTGAAGGAAAGCAGAGGACAGCAGGGGCCAGGTAAAACAACAGAGAGATGGACAGGTGAATGGGGTGATGCATGTCATGCATCATAGTCAGGAGACCCAAGAAAAGCAAACTGTGCCGTCCTCTCTCCTCTCTGTTCGTTTCCGCTCTCCTAATGCCGTGTGCGCTCTGGTGCCTGCCTGGTGACACACGCTCTGCTGTTTCATCACTTCCCGAAAGTTCAGTCGATGCCCAGCAAATGCCAACAGCAACAAGCAACGCTCCGGTCACCTCGCTCTGGCAAAACTTTTATGAGTTTTTCTGGTTCTAGGCGATTTATTCAAGCCACCTTAAGCAACATGAGGCTTTTTTTTTTTTTTTTTCTTCTTCAAGAGCTGTTAAATACGAGAGCTGGCGTGTTGGTATGAGACCCTCTGACAACTTTACAAGATGTTAGAGAGGATGAGAGGGAGAGGAGGAAAGCAACATATCGGAGAGTGAGAACTGAGGGAGAGGATGAGACGGGAAGAGAGAGAGAGTGAGAGACACAGCGCTTCAGTTTAGTCCAAACAGAGCCTCTGGTGTGCTCAACAGCATAAACAACAGTGAATCTAACCAAACTGTGGACACTCTGACGCTACTAGAAAACAGACATTTGTTCTTAAAGTAATAAACACATACTTAACATTTCACAGCAAGCCAGCCAGACAAACACATCAGTGACATAAAAACAAATGCAAGACTTTAAAAACTTCTTGAGCAGTCCTCAGGAGTGACTGGCTTTCACCTCGACATTCCCTGTCCAGAATACAACAAGTCAGAGTAACGTCAAGTATCCTTTCCTATCTACTATCTACCTACTGACATGCTGCCAATGATACAGAAAACAACTGTGAAATTTAAGGTGAACCTTCTGCCTTTTCCCCTTATTTTTAATCTAATTCTTTGGAAAGCAGGCACAGCCAAGTGCAAAATTACTAAAGCAAACTTTAAGTGACTCGACTGTAACACGATAGCTGTAATTGTCCAAGCTTATCAAGAAAAGACAAGAAAGGCCAAAATTACACTTCAGGAGGGAAAAACCCTGTAACCCAACAGTTTGTTACAGGGTTTGCCAGAGAAAGGCAGCTGCTAACACGCCACAGTTTCTTCCCACCACTTGTCGGAACTGTGAATGTGTTTATTTGTGCTGGACATTTTTTAGCTGCTACAACAGAAAAAAGCCAGAGGACCCTACCACCTGTCGACTGGGCGAAGGGAGGGTTTAAACGCCCAGATCTGACCTAAGAGTGATCGTATGTGTCTGGCGGTGGGGTGGGGAGGGATTAACTGCCGCTAAGATCTTCAGAAACATGTTTGCCTTTTTCCGGCAAAGCCCCTCGGCCCACAGGTGTGGCTGCACTCTGTTTGAAGCTGGGCACAGAGATTTAAATCTGATGCTTTCACGTGTGAAATCCTCGCCATTTCAGTCACGCAGGCCCAACCAGGAAACTCAAGCTTTAAAGACGCTTGGTAAGAGTTTGTGACTGACTTGAGGGAAGCCACATCTGCATATGGCAGGGTAAGCTGGATGCCAGAGGTCAAGTCAACAAAGGTCTCCGGACTGTCTGTTGCTCTGTGCCAACCATGTAACGTATATCCTCACCTCCACACCCCCACCCTCATTCATCAGCCAGAGCTAGACCTCCTGCCACTGTTCCCAGGTGCTACAGTGTCTATGGACCATTTGTGAATTTCTGGCATTCCTGGAGTTTGTGTCCTTAGGCGTGCTAATGAAACCCAGCTGATTAGAGCACTGACACACTGATAGTAAACCCTGATCTATAGATTTGCTGTTGATAATGAAGTCATTGTTTTGACCTCAACCTGACTTCAACTGAAAAGCAAACAAGCTAGTTTTAACAAAATTAAATAATCCTACGCTGATTTGATTTTAGGGTTTAATTACTCTTGTTTGTGAGATGGTGTGTCCAGCGTCAAAGCACATCTGGGATAAACCCCCTGTTATTTGATCTGTCTGACACAAGTCTGGTGTTGGTGTTTCGTGCCTGTCAAGACATGTGGTACAGCGGGAGGAACGACAAGCCATTGTTTCCCGGCTGATCTCTGAACAGCACAGACGATCAACCGGATCCAGTCTATATGAACAAGATGTGAGTAATGGATGATGTTCTCGCTTCTCTTCTAAACTGTCATAGGCTGTTAAGACCTCCGAGTTTACTGTCAATGACCATATTGTTCAGTAAACATCCAGCAAACACCAGATCTGAATGGGCTGTGAGGGGCAGGAGGGGGTGGGGGGTGGTTGTTTTATGTGCAAGGGCTCGGGCCAGTTAAGAAGCAGTAAAAACGTCCTCAGATGTTGATGACTTTTCAAGCCTGTGCGACTGCAGACGTGACAGGCACCGTGTTGGGATTTGTAGTCCTTTGACAGGCGTTTGCTTAGTTTAACTGATTCATGTTCTTTGTGTGTGCGTGTGTGCGCGCGCGCGTGTGTGTGTGTGTATGGTCTAAGTACTTGCAAGGACTGCTCTTTGTCTGCAGTTGTTTGGCAGCTGCCACATTTGGAGAAGAGGGTGTTATTTGTACTGTTAGTTGGAAATATGCTTTTTTAACACTCAGTTCTGTTCTGCTGGCTGGTTCATTGTGAAAATAAATGTAAGTGTTAAAATGTGCACATTTTACTGGATGAGTTCATTTAGCATTATTTCAGCATTTGAATTAATAATGCTTTGTTGAAGGACTGATAACTGACAAAAAAAGCAGCTCCACACTGTTAATCTCAGAGTTAAATCTTGATTGTGTGCCTTTACTCGGCCAAGTTCAAGGGTCCTGGCTAAACTTGATACTAATGATACAAAAGTGGTGTAGCATCAGATTTTCATGCTGCTACAGGCAAAGTACGCTATTATTCGCCTAAAATTACCTTAGTAAATTAGTTTGCAGTGTATTCTGACAGCAAATATCCTCTCTGCTGCAAAAATGACAATATTTGAGACATGAAGTCAATATGGTTTATATTGGCTGGCGTTGCTTCACGTAGGCTATGGCCTCATTATTAATGCCTTTTATCAATGTTCCTTGTGGTCAATGGATACCAGCAGTACGACTTGGACTCACATAAAAACCTTGTATTTTTGAAGACCTCATACACTGCAGCCAGGCCAATGACTGCCATGTTTCTTTAATTTTGCTGACTGTTTTAATACTTGTGACATTGTAAAGAGCTTGTGGAGAGGCTGGTGCTGCAGAACTGGAGCGCTGCAGATTCACTTTGAATTTGGGACTTAACAAGGAAGACAGAGTGTGTTTGGCGTACGTGGGAGGTTAAGTGGTGGAGGGGATGGAGGCAGGAGTGAGGTGGTTTCTCGTCTTCGTATACTCCTCAGATTGTGGACTGACACCCATCTAGAGCAGGTTTAATTAGAAACAGACATGGCCCATTCATCCTCTCAGAGCTGCACTTCGCCCCCCCTCAGCCCTCCCCACTCCTGTCTCGGCTTTAGAAAACACCTGTATTTTATTGTTGTAACTCCATTTCAGAGGTGACACTCAGCCCCCTTCAGCCACCTCTGACCTTTATCTTCACCCTGACACATGGAGGCTAAACATGGGGAGGAGCAAAAAAAATATCATGCCAGAAAATAAAATCAGGGAAGCCACAGTAAGAGAAAAAGACAAAATCAAAGGTTTTAAAAGTAGTGAGTCATGGTGAGAGAAGGCAGAAGTCGGCAAGGAAGAGGAGATGGTGGTTATAAACGAATCATGGGAAATGGAGATGAAAAAAGAGAGCGAGGGCTGAGGCAAGGGAAAATGACGGCTTCTAGAAGGCTGTGAAATTGCTCTGATCAATCATGGAGCGAGCTGCTCAGCAGAGGCTTTTTGGACGTTAACTTTCATTTCCGTCACATCTGGGGCCTTTGTGAGGGAGGGTGATAAACTGTTTACCACCTGATCACGAGGCTTTGATAAGGACAGATTGTCGTGTCAGGGAGCTGGCGCGTGTGTCAACGCGCTGCGTGTCCAGGTATTGCAGGAAATGGAAGATGAGGGAACAATTTGCACAGAGGGACACACACATTTCAGCGCTGATCTCCTGTCAGGATCGAGGCGGATCTCTTTCTGTCAGTGTTTCAGTGCAGCAACAGGTCAAATGACTTAAGTTTTAAGGTATGTGACCAAGTCACAGTGGAGTTTTTGCCATTATATGATGAATGGCTCCACATCTCAGCACAACTAACATGGGCAACCGCGGCCTGATATCATGCCATTTCAAACCTCGTGGTGTTGGGTTACAGCTTTGGGTCGGCTGCAGAAGGAAAACTGAGAGGAAGCCAGTGGGAGATTCTCGCCATGAAATTTCAGGCAAAAAGATCTTCATGGCTATGAGTGTTGGCAGGTCTCACCAATGCCGCTTTTTCAGTGTTCTGGAAGTGATTCTTTACCTACATCAGGATCAACAGGATGAAAAACACTCCCTCTCTGCGATTGATTTGAATATTTTCCTCAGCAACAAGCACAGGAAACTGGTGTTATTTTTGAGTCCGGCGAGAGGAGCGAAATGCTTCCAGCATAATACCAGGCTGAAAAATATTCACTGCAAATGTGAAATAATAAAGGGGTCAAATGCATTTTTCCATGAGAAATGCCTCGGTCATGTGATAATATGATGTGGTGTGTGTGGTATGGGGAAACATTTGGTGGAGTGGCCAGAAAAGTTTCAGGCGTAGTATCAATTTGTTTCTCTCTGCTATGGTATGGCAAGTCAGACATGCTGATTCTTTTTATTGAAAGTTACCATGACCGCGTATGTTTCCGATCATAACTTGTTACTCCCTTTACACTTTCTCAGAAATGACATGATTACACAAGTATTAGCAGGGTTAGAACATCTCAATCTGCTTTTGTTTGAACATTTTGTAAACATTTAGCACAGCCTATTGCCACATGAAAAGTCAAACTGAGCTTAAAGTAATAATCTGTGACATTTTCATATAAATAAATGTTCATTTTGCTACTCTATTACTGATTGATGTGACACAAAAGTGATCCTTGTTCATGAACCCTTTTGCATTAGTTAGTGTAAACACAGAGAGGTTGGTAATTCTTTCCCAGAAAAATACTTGTTTCATGTTTCTGACAGCAGAAGAAGAACTGGGTAGTTGGTACTTTATGAACAGTCATCGCCGACGAAGAAACAAGCGCCACCTAGAGACACTCGAACTTTATCGATGGGAAATCCAAGGAAAAACAGATCAGAGTTTCTGCCTGATTGCAAAGAATCTCACAAATGTTGCTTTGATAAAACTCACGGCATAAACACTCAATTGTGTGACTTCCTGTTTTGACTCTTACCTTTGCAGGCTCGGCGATGAGTGATGGGTCTGGCCATGTCTCTGTAAAAGCCCTCCTTACAGTAGTGGCAGTGGCGTCCGGCAGTGTTGTGGCGGCAGTTCATGCAGACGCCTCCGCTCTTCCTCCCTGACAGCTTGTACAACTCCATGTTGAATCGACAGCGGCGCGCATGAAGGTTACAGTTGCACGCTGCAGAGGGAAGAGGAGAGTAAGCAAAGGTGAGTACAGGACAAATGCACAAGTGTACAATATATTTATCTAACAGAGTTTAAATGCATGTTGGCCTAGATGAAATGTTCACAAAGGAGTATGCGTTGCACTAAAACATATGCTTATTACCACGTAGAGAGCTGGGAGAGATTTTCCAGTAAAGCAGGATTAGTTTATAATCTACACTGCGGCTGTGTGCTTGGCTGCTATTCCAGAACTCATCAATCAAAAGTGATATTTACAGAGCTCATTTTCTCCATTTCATAATTAATGAATTCAGCTCCTCTCAGCCCATTAGTTATTAATCATGGGAAAGAGAGACATTAATTTCATGAATCACTGATGAGTAAAGACTCCGAAGATCTATTAAAAGCGAGACTGATTCAGATAAAGGAGTGGGCTCGAGCTGGCTGTCTTCTAAATGAGGCGAGCAAGAATATATGGGACATGTGAAGTGAGGTTATATCTCTTCACAGTTTCTCTAAGTTCCACTTGAAATCCAACTGGTTCCTTCATGTCTCTTTGGCTCACAAGCCTTTCCTTTGACTCCTCCATATAAGACCACATCCACCAGCCCTGACATTATTGATAAACTCTGTTCACTCTCTACATGTGGGGTTTACATTTGAGAAGTATAATGAGAAAGCTGCCCTTCTTGTTTGTGTAACAGAGTTTGATCCAGACCCTTGTGTGGTTAAATCAGATTCAGACCTGGGACCTGAAGACTTGGCCGTGGCTTCAATGACGACTGTAGCAGAGCTTAGCTTAGTTCAAAGTAATCCGCAGATAAATTAGAAAGGGGTAAACAATAGCAGAGCTGTTTGACCAAAAATGTCAACAGTTATGGCAAAGGAAGATTATTAGGGGATCACAACAGAAGGTGATATTAATTAACTTTAATCCGATGGGAGTGTGTTTGAGAAAATAGATTTCACTAGCACTAGATGTTTAGAATAGAATAAGACACAACAAAGGGGAATAAGTAAAGACAGACTGGCTGAGGAACTTTTATGTGTGTCTTTGTGTGCAACATAGAGTGTAGGGAGTTACAGAGTATCAGAATAAAAGAGGCCTAAAACTGACAATGTTGATTGAGATATTTTAAATGCTACATGCACGTTGTGCATACTCTGTCTTCTGTCCTTTCTCATAGTCACAGAGAGTGAAAGTGATGCAATCAAACTAATAGTGACGAGCAACTTATCGGCTTTATTTTGTATTTTGTTAGATGAATTCATTACGGGTTCAACATTTTCTTGCTGAGTTGGATGAGAAGATTGATACGTGTTGATATCTGTATACTAAATATGAAGCTACGGGCAGCGATGTCCACATGTTTCCAGTCTTTATGCTGAGCTGAGTTGACTGGCTGCTGGCTGTCCCTTCATATTCACTGTACAAACACAAAGTGGTATCAATCATCTCATCAAACTCTTGGCAAGAAAGCAAATAAGCAAATGAATCAGCAATACAACATTACAACATTACAACATTAGACTACAGTATCTACTTAGTCAGGGCATGAACATCTTTTAATTGGGCAGTTTCTAAGTATTTTAGTTTTGAAGAGCCTTTTTTATGAAAGATTAACTATCAGATGCTGCAGACAAGCAAATATGTTTTCTAGTAATATTTGAAAACTCGTCTGTAGCTGACGCATGCCTGGAGCGCTGTTGAGTGTTCTGCAGTTACATGAAGCTCAATGATCTGTACGGTCTTAAATGAGCTTTTTGCAGTTGATCAAGAATGACTGTTAATGGCACCGTGGTCGGCTCCGTCATAGGAGGAGAGTCACTTGAATACATACGTCAAGTCAATAAGTTCTATGCGAGCTGTGAGCGATACGCAACCTCCGTCCACACTGAAAGGGAAGCCTGGCACCAGGTTGGGAAAGAGGCCCGCTTTTCCCTGGTCGCAGACCCTGGAAAAAGGGGGGAGCACATTCCCAGACTGTTTCCCAATTCCTTCTGGTTATTATGCAGCCCAATTTGTATGGAATTCGGCTGTTAATGAAATACTGTTTTATGTATGAATACATAAGAGACAATGCTGGATCTTTTGGTGTGTTCTCATGAACTGGTGAGCCTTAGACGAGGATTGACCTTTGACCCTAGAGAATTGTTCAAAGAGGATATGTAGGCAGTGTCAAGGGCATGGCAATGTAGGATACTGAGGGACGCCGGCAAACAGTGAGTTAAAAGCCTTTTATCTTGACTCTAAATTGAGGACATATTGACTGAGTAATTGGTTCATCCTCTGTGTGCATGTATGTGTGTTTTTGTGTTTGTACCTAGTGTGTAGCTGCATATGAACAACTAAACAGCCTGTCTGACTTCTTTTAAGGGGAATGTGACAAAGAACACACCAGCTCCGGTGGCTGGTGCTGCTGGGGGGGGGGGGGGGGGCTTGCAGGTGGGGGACTGTGATTATGATCAAGCGTCTCAAACACACACACAGCTGTGAGCACTTGTGTCCATTAACACATTGTAGCAGAACATGAAAGCGATGGATCACATTTTCTCCTCGGCTGAAGTAGCGGCGGCCCTCTTACGGCATCCTCTCGATTTACTGCTATGCAACAAGATCAGCCAACAAAGTCTGAGGTGAGGGAGGATCTGCTCAAGTGTGGAGAATGTAAAGGAAGGTGCAGAGTTTAACCTTTAAATGATTTAACATGTGTAGCTGGGATGACTGGGAATGACTTTAACGACAGCCAGACTTTTCGTGACAGACAAAGTGGGAGAAAGAGTGTCTGCAGGAGAGACGAGAGCAAGAGATTCAGTGAAGATGTGTGAGCTCAGGTTAATGAATGTGAACAATTAATAAGCAAAAAGTGCTGATGGCCTCAAGTGAGTGAGTGTATGTGTACCTTTTTGTGTGTGTGTGTGTGTGTGTGTGTGTGTTTTCTATGGTCTACATGCTGCATGCAGTTAACTTCAGCTCAGAGCTGCAGCTGCCAAAGGATCCTGGAATGTTTATGGGTTTGTTTTGAAGTGCTTGTATATACACACACACACACACACACACACACACACACACACACACACACACCCCCAACCTGCCACCCCCACCACCGCTGCACCCCCCCCACCCAAATTAGGCTCAGCGGGGATAACTGAACACTGTTGAAGGCCATTTTTCAATTCATTAACACATCAAAGCCTCCGCAAAAACACTCACTAATTCTTATCTGTTGCAGGAGAAAACAGACATTTTGGCGCGGAGAGGAGTTCTGTGGGTGGTGGAAAGTCAGCAGAGAAACTGTGATCATTGAGTGAATGCGGTTCCTTTATGGGTCAGTGTCCAATTCAAGGATGCGTAAAGCTTGGTTCCTCATGTTGTCGTGGAAATCGCACAACAAACACAAGCTACAGGCTTGGCAAATACAGAGATGCTGAGACAAAAATAAAGGAGGGGATGGAGGGAGAGGAGCAAGAAACCCCTTGGAAAATGTTAGAGTAGAGAATTGTTTCACCACTTTGTCATCAAAATGACCAGCACCAAATGCAAATGTTGGCGAAATGAACTGCTACAGTAAGTGTTTTTGCTTTCACCCATAGTTTGTGATTGAGGTGGGACGTTGTTCTTTTAGAAACAGGAAAAATTGGGGGAATAATTCATGTAAGGTAGATCGACAGAAGAACACCACACTGTTCTAGTTCAGCTTTCATAACAGGTGCCTCAACAAGTAAATGTGCTCTGAACAAGCTCACAGACTGTTCTGTCAAGCGTGCTATGACAAATTGGCCCGTAAAGGCTGCGCTCAACAAATAAAATGCAAGGGTGTTTGTGGAGTGCACCGCCTCTCTGTTCCCCTCCATATGTCAGGGATAAATCTAACCTCATTTTTCCTTCAGCTCGACCAAAGCCAAGCCGGTAAGCACAGCCAATTGATTTTGGATGCCTGTGCAAAACCCAAATCCCATGGCTAAAATTGGTCCTTGAAAATTGGAGGACTGCTCTCCCACCACCACCTTTCCCCTCTTGGCCCAGGCCGCGGTCCAGACCTGCTGCAGGCCCCCTTGGGTGCCCTCTCTGCCTGGCCAAACAGGCTCAGCTATATGGGCTCCTGCCATCATGTGTGTACGTGTATGGTGTGTGTCTGTGTGTGTGTTTGGGCTGAGTTCCGCCTGGCTGCTCCAGCCACCTGCTCAGGGCACCGGGGGAACACCCGGTTAATTAGCTCCTCATTAGAGCCAAGGCAGTGTACAGTGTGGATAAACACACACATGCTCTCACACATTTATGCACCCACACACACCAGAGACGGCTGCTTCAAGAGGCAGTAACCGCTCACAAAACGATAAGGATCAAGTGGCAGAAAGATCTGAAAAAGAAGTTCAGCAGAACTGAGACATAAACAGATGTAAAGGCTGCTGGGTCTGTACACTGTAATGAGCTGTGGACAACAAGCTGAGACAAAGATTTAAGAACTCCAAGCTGAGAACTAACAGGAAACTACAACTCCTGCAGCCCTGCTGTGTGCATTACATGGGCCGTGCTATGCTCCAACATCTTTGTAACCAAGCCACTTTAGCCTCACTTGCTCTTTCCTTCTCTTCCACACAGACATATCTTTCACTTTTAGCTTCGACACCATGTCCCAACCCTCCCCTCCCTCCACTGGTTTCTGTGGTTAGCCTCACGCCGTGGGCTTAAGAGGCAGCTCTTGGGAGCCCTTTTGAACTGAGAGTCCCCTTAATTCCTCTCCCACCCCTCCCCTAAGCCTCCTTCTCTCTTCCTCTCTCCTTTTACTTTCAGGAATCCCTATCTCAAATACTCTCACTGGTTGCCTCTCCCTCTTTTTGCTTGTCTCCTTCCCCATCCCCTTTCTCTTGTCCATCTTTTCCTCCATCTCTCCTTCTCTCTCTGGATGGCATCAGGCAGGGAAAGATTTAAACGAGATTAGGCTGGAGGGTTGCCAGGTTGGGGGGCCTGGTGTCAGTGGAGAGTTGAGTCCTTAGCTCTGTTCCCCCTCTCTCTCTGGTCCACTTCACTTCCCCACATCTAAACATTGTTATCTCTGTCCCGCCTTTGCCTTTACTCTCTGTCTGTCTCGGTTGTTCTTTTTCTTTTTCCACAATATTGTGCAGTCCTGAGCACGGAGACAGAAGCAGAAGACTGCTGTGCAATCAAATTATCATGGAGAATCAGTAAAAACATAAAAGCAGATTTACTTTTGCCATGACTCTTGGCAGACACAACCATGAGGTCCACTCTGGGAGATACGTGTGATGCCTGGGCTCGTTTAGAAATAGAAAGTGACAGATGGAACAAATTCAGCACTGTGGCCTCTGATGGCAGGAGAAATGGTGAAGAGGGTGGGGGGTGATGCTAAAGTGTGATCAGGTTGTGATGCAGGCTTGTATGTGAATGCACAGAAAGCCAGAGTCCTGGATTCATGATGGGTTACCCAGAATTCAGCAGTGAAATTCATGTATATTTAAGGGATGTCAGCTTTCATCCAAACAAATGGTTTGATGACTATGAAAATTATGAATCTTATGCTTTGCCCCTTCAGTCAGGTCTCAATGAACACATATTGGAGATTTTTTTTTTTTAAGAATTGGAAAAATTGATGCAGCAGAAGCCAAAAATACCCAGACTCCAGAATTTCAAATCCTACAATTCCCAAAATGCTACTTAATAATGTATTTTGCTGGGCACTTCCTGTCTGGAAAGTGCCCTTTTCTGTTTTCCGTTTCTGCTAAAAAATGAAGTCACCAAACCCCCTTCGATTTTACCCAGATGACACCATCAAGGTCTTTTTCCTCAGACCTTTAGAAGCTCCCCTCATAGCCACAAAATACATTATATAACTGTTTGCACAAGCTGAGCAGTACTCTTTGTGATTTGTCACCCACCCACCCTGTTGATCAGCCTCATCAACCAAAGATGAACTTGTAGACAAACATTAAAAACAAACAGCCACTGAACACTGACCAGGACAATACTTACGTTTGTACGTGATGGTGCTGCTGTATAAGTAAGATTATTCTTATATCTTTAACCCCTTCAATAGCTGAACATTTGAGGCCAGATGCTCCCAGTAGAGCTGGTCCATAAGGATGAGATCCTGGAGTGAAGGATAGACTCCATATTTACACATTTGTTTAGATTACTCACACCAGCGCTGTCTCTCTCCACAGACAATATCCATTCCATATGCATGAATGTCAGTAGAGACAAATATGATTTCAAACACTGACAGTGACTTATCAGTTCGACGGCCTGTGTTGGCCACAGACAGACATAATCACAGTCAAAGGGAGCCCAGTGATTGTCATACTCTCATCTTTAACAAATATATTTTCTCTTGACAGCCTCTGAATCTTGCTGCCACCATCAACGCCATGTGGCAGCCAAAAACCACATATTTTCTCAGGCAACAGACCACAGAAGCCTGCAACAGCAAAAAAAAAAAAGAAAAAGAGTCAAACTTTTACCAAGACACAGCGAATTCAATGAGAGAAGAAAAACGACATATTTCAGCAAAAAGAGAAAAATATATGAAATAAAAGAAGTAGTAGAAGAAAGAAAACGTCCAGGCAGAGAGTTAATCTTGTTACACAAGGATAGAGAGGAAGTGAGCGCCGGCGGTGACGGGCACCTCGGGAGGTGATTGCTACCATCTGTGTGAGAGAGCCGATGGGGGCCTGGGAGAGCAGGGTGGGCACGCTACACACTAGAGCTCCACCAGTTTGTTTTGGCACCGGGATGAAACACCACATCGCACTACTAGATTACATGTGGCTCTCACACACACGCACGAACGCAAGGAGATGCATATGCACACACGCACATGGCCTCAGGCAGCCGCAGAGCATGTCCCAAGGTTTTAACCCAGCTGACATTAATGCTGTTATTTGACACTTTGCTGTCCTTAACATTTGTTTCAGCATGTCCCCTGCTTGCCAGTGAGCCTTCATGAGTGGCTTCACAGAATGAGAAATGCATCAATCCCTTGTGGGTTGGCCAAGGACCAAAGTTGCAATACTGACAGAGGGAATAAAAGCAAACTGACCAAACCCTCTCGTCTCAGCCAGATAAAGGAAGTTACTTTTGCTCTAAGCCCTAAAAACACAACAGCACACAGCACCAAAACGAAACTCACACACCTCGTGTTTGTCCGGCCGCGTTGTGCCGCAGCCCCATCATCTCACGCTAACCACCCCAGAGGCATCATTTCATAGGGCTGTTGATTTTAGAACAACATTCCTCGGCTGTGTAATTATTTGAAAGCACAGGAGGTTTCTTTTTCAAAATCACTTTCTTTCGCTTAGCAACCCCCCCCCCCCCCCCCCCCCTTCAACACACAGACACACACAGACACACACACACACAAACATCTCCTGTTCATTTGAGTGTTGTGCCGTAAGTAATTGAAGTGTCGGTTCCCTGTTAGCCTCCAGCGACAGGCGGCAGGGGTGGGAGGGTCTTAAAGTCAATTAGCAAAAGCAGGAACATGGCACATACAGTACATAAAGTAATATCGAGGCAGCTCTGGCTTTTTTCATCCTTACTCGTCTATATTTGGCATCTGACTACAGAGATTCATATCATGATGCCCCCTAGGGACAGACAGCAACATTTCAGCTGACCAAGGAGTACAATTTGAGACTGCTGCGTGCTGCAAAGATGGATTTTCAGGGTTTCAGTGTCTAGCAAGGTTAAAATGGTTCTACTAAGAGCAAACAACACCATGTTACAAGAATAAAAGCAGACAGATCCTGCTCCTCTCCATGCTATGAATGAGAAGCTATAAACTGTGGTGTTTTTCATGGTATCCAAATCATGCAACCTCACAAACGGTGCCGTGGTTTCATGTGTGGTGTGTTTAAGAATGAGGTCATTTCTCAATTGCCAGGCCTAAAAAGTGTCTTGATGAATCTGTGCTATGCCTGGAACATGGGCCTGACCTCTGCTTGGCCTTGCTCAGAGATGTTGGGGTGGGGTGGGGGGGTGGGGGGAGTATGCTGTGAAAGGATGGAGGCCTATTTTGAAATTCTAATCAGCATTAAATAACCATCTGCCCCTTGTCAGTGAGAGGAATGAAGAGAGAGAGAGAGAGAGAGAGAAATAGAAAGAGAGTTTGTACTTCTGTGGTCTTCAGAGTTTCCATAGCTCTGTAGAGATCCGAGAGCTTATTCTGAGCCCTGTTCCTTAGCATGTGTTCCTGGCTGGCTTCTTCCTCCGACACACACGTTCACACAAACATAGACACACGCACACACACACACCCCTCTGCTGGATAACACTACTCTCCCTAAGAAACCCATCTGTCAATGTCCCCCTAATTCCAACTAATAGTTTCCAAAAAGCAGAGGCTGAGCCCACCAAAAACCACAAGCTCCCACAAAAGGTTTGACCGGGCTTGCGACAAGAGTTGCAACTTCAAAATCTGTCTGTTCTGCTTCTCCTTCTTCCACTGTAATTTTAATGCAACTGCTGTTTCATTAGTGTCGCAGACATGATCTAATAACATCTATTATGTAACAGCTAATAACTTTTCTTTAGAGGTAATAACTAATTTGTGAGAATTTCCTTCAGGTGATGACATGGACTGATGTATAATGAGTCTGCAGTGAATAGTTATTTGGTTGATTGATTTAATTTCAAAGGAAACTCCCCGTCTTGTGCAAAAACAGAATAGCCTACCATATCACTCATTTCCCGCTGGATTCAATATGTCAAATTTACTATGAAAAATATGCAACACCACACCCAAACACTGCAGCAGAGCAGGAACACCCAACTCTGCTCCCAACCACAGCTCACCTGCATTTCTGGCAATTCAGCTCAAATGGCAACTCAAACGGCCTTTACATGACCTCTGTTTAATGCTATGAATGCATAACGGTGTGCCTGGCGCAACACTGGGAGCAGACCTGGCTTGGTTGGTCCATTAGGGATGGATGGTGTCTGGCCCTGGGCGCGTAGCGTCCCAGAGCAGTACTCTGGACTTCCTGCTGGCTGAGTCCAAATGAGAGAGAGGAAGGGCTGGAGAATAGAACAGCTTGGTGCCGCAGCCAAACAGGGCCAAGATGGCTGCAGACACAGCCAAGAGTAGAGAGCTACTACGCCGCCATAAATTATCATCTACTCAGGATGTCACATTGTCGTTGACTCTACAAGAGGCCTCTTCATCTTATGCAGTGACTGTGGCAGACTCTATTATGGCATGATATAGCGTCTCACATTTTTAAGTCAACATAAAGTATTTACATTACTGCATCGACCATGCCAACAGAAAAGCCAATACTCCATCACAACCAGTAACCAAATAGCTCTTATCCATCTGTTTCCTCATTCTGTCCTGTGGCTCAAACTCCGGGCAGATAAATCACAGCTTTTTCCATCATGTCTCCCTCAATGCAAACAGACACGCTCCTTTACGAGGCTGCCCTCCATGACTACTAGAGCGGGGATTTGTAAACCAATGTCTTCAGGCAGGATTCATAGTGAGGGTGGCGGCAGATGGGCGTGTGTGTGCATGGCTTGTGTCTGGAGACTGTTCGTGAGCTTGCCAAGAGCACAGACAGTAATCTCGGTGCGGTGCATGTCAGACATTTAGTAAGACTCGCGAACAATCAAACCAGCCTGTCAGAGACAATGTTCTTCGTCTGCGGGGTAAAGATTACTGCGAGTGGGAGCAGAACCTTGCAAAATCTTTAAAACAATCCTAACAATAATGTTTAAAGTGGTGAAATCTGGCTACCAGGCACATCATTTCTCAAAGGCTGACAGACTCAGAGGCAGGGTGTGAAATAACCATTGATTTGGCTCTACATCTGCCCACTCTGAATTCCTGAGTTACCCACAAACCATCTCCCCATCAACTTAACCTTGTCACCACCCCACAAAGGCTCATGACCTCAGAGCAGCCCTCTCAGACCCTCCCTCCAATCCAAACACCCCCAGGGCCTCACGAAGGTTCTGGTGACACCTAAGGGACTCCTCGGCTCTGTAGCTTGCCACTCTTCCACACTTTGACAGTCTTAATACTTACACCTCTCTGCCACAGTGGCATGCCTCAGGGCTTGCACCGCAGCCTGCCGCCATTCCACACAGCATGTCAGAAAGAAGTGCAAGCTGAGAAATCAACAAGGGGCGGGTGCATTTAAAGAATGGGCTTTAATATACACTGGAGAGGCTTTTTAAAGGCTCTCCTGCTACTTTGAGGATATCTTGGAACCGGTTCTACCGGAATAAGCTGTAAAGAGGCTTGTGGAACATGAAATTGTGGACATCTGGGACTCACTTTTTTGGCGTGTCCGGATGTGTGATCAGGTATAGCGTGCAACTTGCAATAGGCTTTAACTGCCCTGTATCAACACTGGGATTAGGTCATCAGAGTTGGCCGGTGTAGCCGGGCGGTTTAGTCCAGAAATCATGGACAGAAGTGACATATCAGTCCCGCAGAGAAGAGATCTACGGGAAACGGGTGTAACATTTCGGAAACAGCTACGGGACATTTGAAAGAGGGTGTGTGCAAGAGTACGAGAGAAAAAACACTGAGGGACTTAGAGGAAATTGTTCTAGAAGGGAGCTAGGTGTGTATGTAAGCGAGGGTGTCAAGAACAGGTGAGAGGCCAAAGTAAGGTAGTGTTAGCATGGGAGGTTTCAGAGCACAGAGCGAGGGGAGGGAGCGTTCGCTGGCTGGTCTGATGTTAAAATAGCCTTGCTGCTCTGGCTCTGTCACTATTTGTCCCCTTTAAACAGATCTGGCACTGTTCAATGCTAAATATGATCTCAGGCCAGCTCACTGAGCAATTACAACATGTTTGAAAAATATACACTGTTTTTCAGTGTTCGACTCCTGCTTTTTTTCTCTCTGGCTGTAATTTTATTTCATTACTGAGAGAGGTTAAAATGGGGACAGTGGTTTCTAATATGGTTTTATTTTCCTACACTAACAAATTTTTATGACAAGCAAAATTGACCTGAATTAAGTTCCACCTATGTCTATTTATACAAACAGAAAAATACTGTGAAAAATTACCGCCAAAGAAACATCCACATGTTAGAGAATGAATTCCTGCTAAATCACATGACTAACATGATGTGTGTCTAAAACCCTTGTACAGCCATGAAGTTAATATATATGCTAACTATCACATCAGAGGCCTGTTATCATAGAAAATCCTAATCCAATACAAAGGTTATCCCTTTACATTAACAAAAATTGCCACAGAAATTGCTATAATTTTACTTGGCACGCTTTCAGAGCACGTCTGGATGACTTTTACAGAGCATGTCTTGAGGTAAAGGCAAACGCTGCCAAATAACATTCTTGGATGACTTAGCTGTAGCCGTGAGCCAATGACTTGAGCTGTTGTCATCCACTGTTTAGACTTGCTTGAGAAAATGAGTTTTTTTTTTTTTTCATAGAAAAGTCCAGAAAACATGATTTTGTTGAGAGTCAGCCTGTTTCCCTGTAGAGGAATGGTAAACAGAAGAGGCTGATGGGAAGTGAAAGGAAAGGATGGGCCAGTGTGTTTTGAGAGACGTTGCCAGAGTTGCCAGCTCAACCACTATATGCTACCAAAAGTCCTCACCTGAATAAACACAAACCTATCTGGTATGTTGGCAACACTATTAATCACCATTAATAGAGTCAAACATCATAGTTCCTTCTCTGTGTGTATGAGTGCAGATTCAATTTGTTGGCCTGACTTTATATGGCTGTCCTCATATCCTTAAATTGGGTGGTGGAAAGGTCATGACTGTTTTAAAACTTTTCCTACATTTCCTGAATGGGATGTTTGTATTGTACATTATATGGCAGTCGCAATGATGTGTGTGTAACAGGGTTCAGTGTCCTGTCTTGGTCCCATCCTCATTAGGACTACAGAGACGTACTGAGGAAACAATATCTCTATATAATATAGTCAGAGGAGGGGGGGAAGGAATAGGGCAGGGATGACAGCTGAAGAGAGAGAGGGTGGTCTGCATACAGGTGTTTCGAAACATTTGTGTGCTCCTTTTCTAATAGCCACTGAATTTGTGTAAAGGATATTTCTACAAAGACTGGAATGTGATCTACAAGAATAATTGTAGGAAGTTCTTAGTTCTATGATTTTTTATAAGTCAAATACATAGTATTATAGAGCCATTGTGTTCATGCTCCTGTCAGAAAACCTGTTGTGCTAAATGTAAATTCTCAGAACTGGTCTGTATTTTTTATTTTTTTTCACAGGCAAACATAGATCTTCAGTATGTTCCATAGCAGGCTAACTCAAACATGTCTAAAGAATGACAGATAGATGGAAAGACTTACGCAGACACTCATTGGCCTCGCGGGCGTTGGCCCTCTGCCACGGTCGGTCGTAGTGAAAGGGCTTGCAGCGGTCACATTCAGGTCCTTCTGTGTTGTGTTTGCAGTCACACACCAGTTTGCCTTCCTTGTCTTTCAGACAGCGTGAGGCATGTCCATTGCATTTACACCTCCCGCCCACCTGGAAGTCTCCCACTGCATAGAAATAAGTTGGCAGCGTTGATGTCACTGCCATGGGGTCATCGTCCCTCCCTCCACTGTTGCTTCCAGCCCCCAGCCCGAGCTCCCGCGGTAACTGGGGCCGGTTGAAAACCACACGGATATCGGTGACGGTCACCCAATCCTGGAGGACTGGGCTGTTGTCAAAGTCTTTACCAGAGGGCCGTCCATCCAGAGTGCTGAAAGCAATGAGTCCTCCAGAGAGCGGGTAGAGGTCAGTGTGGCCATCTGTGCATAGAGCCTCCTGCTCGTTCTGCTTGGTAATGGTTGCTTTGTTGGGCCGATTGTACATACGCCGGCACTGTGAAGAGTAGAACTGGTAGGGCATCCAGGTTTTGCCGTAGTCCATGCTCTTGTATATGGCCAGGGACTCAGGTCGTGGTGAACAGAACTGCAGGCTGACGTAAGTAATCTCAAACTTTTTACCCAATGAAAGAGTGAGAGTCACATTGTACGGAGAGATGTTCAGATTCTCAGACTGCCAGCAGGTGAGGTTATGGGCTGAGTTGAGGTCGGTGAGGTAGGAAGCCGGGTGGGCACGGCGAGGGTCAGCTGCGTCACAGATTTGACACGTGCGTACAGAAGGCCGGTCGTCGCCCCGCTCCACCACACTACAGGAACGGGATGGAGGCCGGCCACAGACGCTGGACACCGTCACCTCCTTGCCGAAGGCAGCATTGATAAACTCGGGGATGCAGCGGCGGGCTGCACCTGTGTCGTCATAGCAAGGGTCTGGAGGGGTCTGCTGTCCTGCAAAGGGATTGGCGGCACTGTGGGTGGAGACTGAGCATGCCAGGAGGCACAGGCCCAGCAGGCACCTCCAGGGTTCCCTCATCCTGCTCAGAGGGCCTGTTCGTGAATGTGGGTCTGTGTTTGTGCACGAATGAGTCTTTGTGTGTGTGTACGTGTGTGTAGTCAAGAGTCTATGAGTGTAAATGTGAGTAAGTGTCCTTGTTTGGCTTTGTCTGTTTTTGTGACTTTCCCCTGTGTGTGTGTGTGTGTGTGTGTGTGTGTGTGTGTGTGTATAATTGTGAGTCAGTGGAAGGAGAGTGTCTGAGCTCAGTGACCCTTCACTTCAGTCTGACCAGAGCCCTTCCTGCAAGAGAGAGAAATAAACACAAAGGTCAATGTCATAGACATATTTTTACCATAATAGGATATGAAATAGAAACGGACACTGATTGAATTCTACTGTTTAAAAAAGAAATCTATCTATCTATCTATCTATCTATCTTATATTTGCCCTTCTAAAGGAAATTAATTTGGATCTTTTGTACTGTACAATTAAGTGAGTGTTTTCATTGACTAAAAGCCTGTCAGAGGAGAAGACAGTTAGATGGGAGGCCCAAGAGAAAGGATGTGACCATTTAAAGAGAGACATTAGCGGCTGCAAGTGACTGCACCCTGAATTTCAATGCCTGCCTCTCATTCAGTACTTCCATTCAGGTCAAAACTGGCCAAGCCTTCTGGTCATGCTTGAGCAGCATGGCAGAAGTCACCCTATAATCCCTGGTGATGTTGCAAAGCAGTGGACCGTGTGTGACCCTGGTCAAACCTCTGCTTTAAGAGCTGTTGCTGAAAAAAAAAAAAGAAGCAGTTTTATATATGAGGACATGGCTCTAGTTTAGAGCTCTTACTGATTTTTGCACGAATTTGAAAGGAAATCAACCATTGCAATGCTATTGTCACACAGTGCTGACCTGAGAAAAGACAGCTTTATGTTCACTCACTGAATCAGAAAATTCACAAGAAGTGATAGCTATTTGAGGATTATACTCTGTATTAGAAGAACTGAGGCTACGAGACTCCATTCAAGCCATTGTAAATCTCTGGGTCGAGATAGGTACCTGGATGACATCATTGATACACTCACAGCTAGACGAGGGGCCTCCTGGTCCCAGAGAGAGAAAGAGTGAGGGGCGCAGGGAGAGAAAGCTTTGGGGCAAAGAAAAAGACAGAGAAAGAGATGTAGATGGCCTGAGGCTTTTCCTCCCATAATCCCCTTTTTTACTTCCCTGGGTGTCAAATCTAGAGGAGCCCCATTTCAAAACAGACAGCTGAGGGGTTGAGAAGGCACCCCGACCCTCTTTGCGAGGTATTTATTAAATTACAATGAATCACACCCACCTCCTCCTACCCTCGCTCCCCTTCTTATACTACAGCATCCCTCTTCATCTTGGTAGAACAAAAGGCCGCCTCTGTATCCACTTCAGTCAAGCGGGGAAGGCAGACAGACGGATTTAAGGGGAGTCGGAAAAACAAAAGTTTCGTTCTTTTCTTGTGTGAGGGGTCCAAAGCTAGCAACCCTCAAAAAGAGCCCAGTGGCCTGGTAAATAGGACCACTCTTCTGTGCTCAAGTGCTTAAACCCAGCCATTTGGCCTCTCCTCAACCGCAGATTGGGTATTAAAGGAAAAGAGTGTGAGGGAATTATACAGGGCAGGGAGACAGTGAGGAAGAAAATGTCAGAGTTGAATGCACAACTTTTAGGAGGTAGCTACACATCCATTTAAAATCCTACTTCATACTTCTTTTCTGCTTAATTTTGAGCTATACTTGGGATAAAGACATAATCATATATTTTCTCTAAAGTAGCCACAAGAAATTTTAAGACCTGAGCATGAAAACATTTGGAAAAAAATCCCCCTGCTATTAGAATATTTAACATGAAAAATAGACTGCAGGGAATGGGCCTGCTCATAAATGATTGGACTGGGAGTGGGCCTTGCCAGGACAGATAAGGACATTGATCAATGACATGTGTCTGAGGACGACGAGGTGAAAGTGGGCACGCTGGCGGGAGTTCATCAGCCAAGGCACTCCATCAAAAGGCTGGCCGTGGTAAATCTGGCGGGCCTGACACCCACTGGGGAGGGCATGGAGAGACGGCTGATAGAATTAGCAACTCATTAGCATCCAGGCCCAGCTTCCATCAGCAGCACGCTCATCCGAGAAAAGAGACAGTGGGGAGGCTCTGAGAGAGAAGAGGAAGGGGGGCGGAAAGAAGCAGGAAGAAGGGGCAGAAATTATGACAGGTGAGGGAAGAAAGAAAAAATTCAGTCTCGAGATTTGATGGGCATGTCGCTGAGGGAGTGAGAGGAAGTTAGACAAAGTTGTAAAGAAAAAAAAACAGGCAGGAAAAGACCTGACAGACACAAGATACTAGAAAAGAGGACAAACAGGCACGAGGATAGAGGGAGTTTAAGTGGGTAGGAAGGAAAAGAGGGACACACAAGGGGGAGAGAAACCGTGAGGGGCATGACAGTGATAGAGCAGAAATGACTCGAGGGAGGGCGAGCGAGGACAGAGATGAATGGAAGCGGTGGGAGAGAGAAGGGAAGTGACAGAGATGGAGGGAGGGAGTTGAGGGAAGGACATAAAAAATGAGAGAGGGAGAGATGGAGGCAGAAACAGAGAGGAGACAGATTAAAGTGGAGGACTGCATTGGTCTGTGTCTGGACTTTGGATGACTAAATATGGTGCGGTCCGCGTGCTGCCGGGCCTGCTGGGAGATTCTTCCAGGGTCTGGTGCTGTCAGGCGCGTCTGGCAGATGAACGTGTAGGTTAAACAGAGAGAGAACAGTGACAAGGCTGTTTAATTCCACTCAGTGTGCCCTCTGAAATAGATGCTAGCCTCACAGTAAGTGTTAACAATTCTCTGAGACAGTCCAACAACTATGTGCTCTGGCAGAAAAATCTGGTCTTTATTAAAAACTTAAGACTTATTCTATATCACAATAAAAAATGCGAAATGTGAGCCAGTTCCACAAAATCTCCCTGAATCTGAAAGCCTGGTCAAGATGTCAGCACAGTTGTGTAGCTGGCTGACCTTTGAGATACTAAGAATCTGTTTCAGCAAGAAAATTCTCTGCTTTCAGCATTGACAGTGTGTTTAACAAGCCACAAGTTTCCCTCAGTGGGGGCAGACATTGTCTTTCATTAAATGTGGTTGAAGTAGCAACAGCTGCAGGCCCACGTCTCCGTCTCTCTGAAGAAGACAGTGAGAACCACATGGAAATGCTGGGTTAGTTGCAACATTTTCAAGAATCTACCGAGGAGAGGATGAAGCTCTTCAGACAAGAAGTGTTTATAATGCTGATGTAAAAACATTTTTTTATTCTTCCAGATTTCAGTCATTTGACATGTTGGGAAATACTCTTTCTTTCCTAGAGTTAGATGAGAAGATCAACACAAATTTCATGTAAATATGAAGCTAGTTTTTCTTAGCTTAGCACAAAGATCATAAAGGAGAAAGAGTTTGGCACAATCCAAATGTAACCACTAAAAACCACTAAAGCTCACTAATTATCACATTATATCTTATTTGTTCAATTTGCACCAAAACTGACACTGTTGTCAATGGTAAGCCAATTTTGTTACCGTTGAACACTGAACAATTACTGCACAGACGCGAGTGGTCTCTATGTTTACATCACATCAGTGTGAAAACTAATAACTATTCCTCTAATAAGTTAATATTTAGATTTTTGATATTGGCTAGCCTTCGGTTTACATTTCAATCACTGAGTGTTTCATCAAAGTTGGATCTGACCCCAGCACACAAACCTACCACCATTTATACAAGATAAACTGTTCCCTGTGGCAGCTAAGTCATTTCCGAGTGAATGGCTGCTTGGAGTGCAGTGACAAATATAAACTGTATGGTCAATTCATCACTGCAACATTCCTCTGTTGAATAATGGCAAGGAAAATGTATGTGTGCTGCCGGGCTACAATACTCTGTGGCTAAGCTACTGCAGTGTTAAATAATTTGTCCATTAGTATTATGGGCACAGAATGGGAATGGATGAAAAATATGAGGCTTTTAGATGGAAGCCCTCTACATAAGAAGTTGCACTTAGCTACAAAGACTACTCAGGCCATTTGGCAATTGGAACAGATTCATTGGTTTTAATCAACCAGTGACAGCCCAATTAGAGAAGGTAAATGATGGGGGGCAAAAGGAAGGGAAATTAGATTTAAAAAAAAAAAAGGTGGGCGAGGAACAGAGGGAGTGACAGAGAGAGGTAGGAAGAGAGGCAGAGAGAAAGAGAAAGACGGGAACAGGAATATGGCAGGGTGGTCTGGCGATTTCAGCAGAGACATTCTGGGGAACGTTTTTTCAGCTTCTCCCTGTCACCGGGAGATCATCCCATGTTGAGCTGTCTCTCTTTCAAGCGTGGGCGCCTCTGTCAGAGTTCACAGATTAGGAAAACAGAAGTTGCTGAGAGGCTTTATTTGGCTTGGGTGTAGAGGAGGGTGCCGGGGGAGGTGAGGATAGGAGAGGGACAGCTGAGCCACTTTGTATCCCAAGTGGGAGCCTTTCAAGCTGCTCTAGAGAGTTGGCGTGGTGGCCCCTCTCAGACTGGGAGTGAATGGAGGTCTTCTGGGTTGCCTCTCTCGGATGACAGCAAACTGAGGCCCCAACTGGAGCCCTGCTGTCCTTCCAGACTGCTGTACAGTAATCCCTGGTGGGGTTATTAGTGGCTGGCCAGAACCATGGAGGACTTTTTAATAGGCTAACAACAGGGCTACCTCCATTCTCATTAACATCATGGAAAGATGCATTGTATGAATATAAAAGAACAGTGAGAGCAGCAACAAAGTCAGAAATCCCCCCTGTACACAGATTGCACATGGTTTGATGCTGTTCGTTGACGCTACTCAGCAGAATGACATCTCAGATCTTGCTTCTCCATTTGTAAATCCTATCTATCGCTGCATCTATTGTTGTATTGACATGACAGAAAGTGGTGACTATGCCAATCACAAGATCCTTGTGCTGATGTCTTCATAGATGAGCTGATCACCTTCCCACATATAAATCATTTTCGTGTAATTTGAAACAATATAAAACAGAGCAGCAGTGGAAAAAACAGGAATAAACTGTTGGTGATTCATTTTCTGTTGACCAACTAATTGACAGAGCGACTAATTGGATCAGCACAAATCAGATCCTTACTATCTGTATCCTTACACACACACACACACACACACACACACACACACACACACACACACATATACACACACACACACACACACACACACACACACACATATACACACACACACGCACACACACACACACACACACACACACTAAGAGGCATGACTGACAGGCCTCAGCTAACAGGGGTCAGACAGTAGTGGTCTGAATTCCACTTGATGATGGCCATCTCCGCAGTGGTGACAACGATCCTGCTGTTTGTGTAAGTGTGTGTGGTGGGTGTGGGTTTGAAATGTACCCAGAGCACCTCATTGGCATTCATTAGGGATTGAGGAGGAGGAGGGGAGGAAGAGGGGAGGAGGAGCAGGGAGGGCCAGGGCAGGAGGGGGTCAACTCTCACAGCTGAGGGCGTCATTAGCAGGAGGATCACTGACAAATTTAAAGCCCACTTATGTCTGCTCAGAAGCTCTGTGTGTTTTTTGTAAAGCTTAATCCAAAAAATATCCATGTTTTTTGCCTGATTTTCACTCCAATGTTCAAGGTGGTTCATCGACTCGCTATTATATAAAGAGCAACACCTGCTACACCTGAACTAGTTGCTACAACAGCAACAATCTGATCATACACCACCGGTTCAGAAGTGGCTGTGAGGCTACAGACGGAGCAGTAAGATTCAAACAGTATCATAAATGAAATGTTGTTTGTCTGTCTTTCCATCTCTGCCACTGACAGTGAGAGACACTGCGGGGAGAAATACTGAACGCCCAGCAGAGGAATGCAGCAGCTTCTGTGGCCCAGCCCACACGGCTGGCCCAGGGTCCGACAGCGGTTCTTTAGATCAACAGAACCTGATCCAGAACCGAACAGGAGGAGAGAAGACAGACAGCGCGAGGTGGAATATGAGGTCAGGCTGGTTCTCATAGAATCACAGACAGGAAGTTGTGCTGAGTTACAACTCTCTGTATTTATGCATATATACAGTTTAGTAGAAAAGCAGACGAAAAAATGCTGATAGGACAAGTTGTGGTGTATTTTTCTGTTAATGAAATGTTCTGTGAGATCAGTGTTTTCGGTGAGAACATGCGAGGTGTAGGGAGGGGAGAGGACATGAGCAGGCAGAAAGTTCTGGGCAACAGTGACTCACTAGACTCGGGGTTAAACAGGGTTAATTTGTGAGAAACGGATCAGGCAAAAACACAGAAATGTAGAATAAGAGGAGCTTTGTTGCATGAACCAACACACATCACAACATTTTTGGGTTTTGTGTTTTCTGCAATTACAAACTGTTCACTGCAGTTTATAGAAGATAGATGAAGTAAATTAAAAGACAATGAACAATTCAACAATGAGGTGAATGAATGATATTCACCAAGATTTTTCTGTATATGTTTTTTTTTTTTCTTTTTTAACATAAAATCTGGTGCTGAAAATAACAAAGTCATTGTGTGCTACCGAACAGTGGCATCTTTGCTAAAATCAAAGCAGGGGCAGGGGTTTCAAACTACTGAGGAGGTCCCACAAGGCCTCAGTCCCAAATAACTATTTCAAAAAAGAAAGATGTAGTTGTGAACTCGAGAGCGAGGGAGGACAGAGTTGTGCTTTGACTTGGATTTTTAACTGACAGAACGATGGACCTGGGAGTGAAGGGACTAGAGTTCAAAAAATTTATAGCCTCCTATGTCAAGCTGTGATCCATTTTCAAACACAAGAAATATTTCCCCTACATGTGCTGTCAAGATGCGTCTGAGAAAGGGATGACACCCACAGCCCTGCACTGGCGGGCAGAGCTGTAGTTTCTTTCTCAAAGTTTGTTACTGGATGAAGGCCGTGCGCGGGTTACAGAGATGCTAAAGACATGCAAGAAAATGCTGAGAGGTTAAAGTTCCAAAAGTGTCCTGTTTTCAGCACAAGTGGGTGGAGTGAGGACTCCTTGATTGAACATTTCCCGTGGACCTGAGCATAACCCTGACCACAGCTTTGCAGCAGTGTGGTTGGATGGTGGTGGTCGGGGAGAGGCAGGCGAGGTGTTCCTGGATACGAGAGGAAGTAGCTCGTTTAGAGGGATGGAAGGATTTAAGGAGAGGAGAGGTGAGCACTCCTTCAAAGCCCTTTGAAGGCTGGCTGCGGTAGGCAGAGCCGCGGTTTTCCCAAAAAGCCCCCCGAACAGGAAAACGGTCAGTTTTTTTCCATTGCACAAGAGCAACCTCTACCCCACAGCCAAAAGCGAGGACCCACTTTGAACTCGCAGGGGGAAAAAAAACACAAATCATTTTATTAAGTGCTTGGAATACTCGCACGGTTGCGTAGATTACACTTAAATACACTCATTGCTGACGGACAAACACATGCTCTCTAGTAGTTGGATTCACAATATGTGCCCTCACTCACGCATGAAGACACACTGTGAAGGAGGCCAAAGCTTGTGACTCATCAGACAACTCCCTTTCCCCTCTTCGCTTGTTACTCTCTTCCCTTCTCCCCTCGGCTCATTCTCTCTCTAAGGCGATGTTAGCGCACACCGGTCGACCTCTGCCTAGAGGTCAGAGGTCAGTGGTTTCCCAGTAGAAAGGGGAAAGAACCTACATGTCTGTCTTTTGGCTTGACTGACATTAAAACAACAGGTCTTCCAAATCAAACAGCAAATATGTCATTCATCATTTATTGTCAGTGTCATCGTTTGTAGCAAAGCCATTAGCGCATCTGTTTTATTATGTGACAAAACTGTGGCTAAGGTTCGGTTAGGTTTAGAGAAAGATCATGGTTTGGGTCCAAATAACCACTTTGTTAAGGTGAGGGGACCTTCGTCGTCATTGTTACAATAATAGACGTGAACAACGTTAAGGCTAGGGTTGCCACCTTTTTAGTAGGCTACAACTGGTTTGTTTTTACTTGACTTGTTGGCTGTGGTTTTGAAATGGAAAACAAACTGAAATCTTCCATGTTGAAGAACGATGTTTTGTTGAACCATCCATCCACACCGACCTCCTCACGCAGACTTTATCACTCTATAACAAACGTCCTCTTACACCACCAGAGGGATCTGTCACTTGCTGGCACAACTGACGCTGTCATTTTAGGGAGGACACTCTCCGCTCACAGGTTAGCATGCTAGCAAAGAGCAGCAGCCTGCTATTTTAAGAGTGTGTTGCTCTGCATTTGTGTGCTCACATAAATGCTATCTAACTGTCAGCAAGATGAGATGAGCAGATGAGGTAGCAGCTAGGATACATGGTTGTCATAGCACTGGGGGAGCCAAACATGCACCCAGTCCGTTGTCAATGTGTAAACAACAGACAGAAAGTAAATAAAAGTAGTTGCTTTGGAGAAATCATCTGTTAGCCCATCACGCCTGAAAACTCCATCAAGACAGAGGACAGCAACTATGTGCATCCAAGTCTGATAAGCATACTGATAGGTAGTAAGTGGGCACAGACACACACATGTGGACCTCACACACACACACACACACACACACACACACACACACACACACACACACACACACACACATATATCCCTGCATCTGGAGCAAATGTGTGGCTGACACATGCAGGCCTAGCAGGGTGTAGGGAGAGGCAGGATGAAGCATGTGAAATCTCTGCCCCCGTATCCTCTTCCCACAGTGGGAGACATCTTGGGTGTCACGTTGACGAATGACAGGTATTTTAAAAGGAAAGGTGAGCACTCACACACCCAATTTTTCACTCAACGAGAAAACAGACAGCCACTTAAGTCAGTAATAAGACAGCATTTCAACTTCATTCTCACCTGTAAAGCGGAGAGGACGAATGTGTGAATATGTTAGTGTGGGATGTGGGTGCTTTATCACACCACATCGATCTCCAGGTCCAAAAAGAAATTCTTGTCAGGGATGAAACTGATCCAAGAGGGAAAAAAACAAAATCTCTGCATGTGAAATTCTGCATGGAGTCAAAGTACAATATTAATCTTCCATTCAAGGAAACTTAGACCAGTATATTTGCTTTGTAATCAGGTGCCAGAGCCTGATATGGTAGCTGCTGTGAAACAGCTGTATTATGAAAGTCGATCATTCTGATATTTGAGTTCATTGACAGCTGCACTGATTTCTTTTTTTTTTAATCGGCTTGAATCATTTGTTCAAAAATGACAAATGCTTGACTCGAGGAGGGGATGGATGGTTACACCCAACAAAAACAGAGAAGAAGGGGACTGACAGAAAGAGAGATCTAGCATTACTTTGCCCCGTCAAGCTGCTGAAGCCGTAGAAGAAAAATATATTAGATGTGTTGACTTTACTCGCTCAGGTGGACGGAGCCAAGAGTCCTGAGGAATCCTGCTTTTCAAAGCAGGAGAAAATGATCTACCCATGTTCCTGCAGCTTTCTCCATCTCCAGCTCCGTTCACCCGCTTTTCTCTGGGGTTCATAAATACCACATACAAGTGTATACACACACACACACACACACACACACACACACACACACACACAGGAGTGAAAAAAAATCTGCACTATGTTGCTTTGGATTAGCTTCCACATCATGTGCCTTCAGCTGCTCCTGGCTCTACCTCCCTCACTTTGTTACTCATGGAAGCAGGGTGTGATGCAATTAAATAATGATGATTAATTTGCACAAACAGGGAAGCGATGACTGCGCTCCAGATGAAAAGCACCTCACCTCATTAGACACATTCATCTCTCACATTTCTCCCAGCTTAAACCTGATGTTCCACGTTCTCTTTGACCCCGGTGAACAGTGAGGATTCAGAGGCCTTCTTCATGGACCCATTCCAGTCATTTGCGGTGAGAGTGAGAAGTAGGTCAAGTGGCTGACACTGTTTCAGTGTGCAATAGGGGCATACTTTAAGTCTATTGAAGCAGTTACGATAAGCAATCTGTATGGGACTCTCGCTTTCACTTCCAGGCTTGTTGCTGCTTGAGAGCGGAGAGCAGATGAGCTTACAGAGGGTGGAGCTCATTATTATTGTCAAAGCTATTGTTTCCTGTCACACCTTGCTCACAATGGGCTTCAGTGGCAAATCAAGCCTATCATCGCTTTAATCCTCAATAAACCGCAGAGAAGACGCAGCTTTAAGCTACCTCACTTCTCCCTTTAAACCTGAGTTATTTTACAGATCAGTCTTCATGAAAAATCATATTTGTCTCGACTTTGCATGGCGCTGTATTTCAAAGTTATTGTGCCCTATTAACAGCAGACAAAAATATGCCATTCGTATTTTTTTCACACAAATGTTTTTATGCATGCGGTGGCGTCAAAGCGAAAAAGGAAAATATTAGAAGTGACAAACGCATTGGGAGACTTGGCGAGGGCAGTGCCGAGGAAGACGGGAACCGAGGAGCGCGCTGCTTGCTTTGGCATCCACACTTGGCTCTGAATCCAAGTCGCTATTAAAGCTCACTGGCTCCGTATAGCCCACCTCTTGTACCTCGTATTAAATCCTCGGCACGGGCTGTTTTTCTTGCTCTTTTTTTTTTTCTTGCTGCAACCCACGGGCCAGTTGTAAACCGAGGAGGCTGACACCTGTCTGCGGTGTCCGCCGCTCTGATCCAGCGCGTCCCGGTGATTCAGCGACTCAAACACCCACTTTCAGTCACACGACCTCAGCCTTTAATAAAGTAATGATAGTCATTGCCTTCATTTAAAACAAATGGCAGGTAATGGACAGCCCGTCACAAAAAGCGCTGTGAGTCACTTACTTCTCGTCTCAGGAAATAAGTGGTGCGTAAAATTGAAATCTGCTCTCCACAGAAAACAGGAACACGCTGAGTGTGTAATAAACAGGCACAGTGACCCACTAATTATAAACTTACCCCAGTATCACGTTGCAACTGTCGCTGTCTCTGAATTGAAGAAGACGTCCCCTGAGAGAGAATCACACCAATTAATCTTTAGGTTGTCTTCCGTCAGAAATCGTCTTATCCAAACGCAGAAGTGTCTCGTCTTTCTCACGTTCGCCTCGTTAAAATGTTTAAAGACAAGAAAAATCCCTGCCACATAGTCAAAAGAGAGGGGAAACCGAGAGAAGGTGAACCACTGCACCCATCCGCGCCCGAAGCTCAAACCAACTGAAAACCGTCCAATACATCCATAGGTTGTAAAGCGAGCCCGGGGTAGGCTACTCCCCATTAAAATGAAACCCAGATTTTCCCAACCATGTGTGCCGGAGAGAGAGAGAGAGAGGGAGAGAGAGAGGGGTGGGAGTGTGGGTGGGAGGGGGGCTAAATAGAAAAGCCCACTGTATTTTGTTAACGTTAAGTTGAATTTCACCTGTAATTTTGTGATGCGCATAATTTAGGTTTGCAGCCAGAATAAGGCGCAAACGAAAATAAACACTTGACCAAACTACCACTTGCTTCAAGATTTTTTTTCCCCCTCAAACAACACAACTGGTCTCACTTTTACAACAAATACCTCCGCCGCTTTACGGACTGATTGTTACTGTGCTGCCTGCTCTAAATGCCCCATGGCTCGCTGTGTTCACAGGCAGCCATATGGAGGTCGTAATGAGAACACAACGTTGAACCTGTTGAAACAGAGTGGGCCTAGCGGGGCTCCGGGGCCCACAGAAACAAGAGGCAGATGCAGAATGTTATAACTTATTAATCCTAATAACGGTCCAACACATGTTGGATTTATTAGCGCACGCCTGTGCGTCAAGGCACCAAAAATGTCTTGATGGTTTTATTAATATGTAATGACAAAGGTAGCATCAAATTAAATTTATCATGATATTGGCTCGTCGTTGCATCATGAAAATGGTCTCTTCTCTGTGTGTGTGTGTGTGTGTGTGTGTGTGTGTGTGTGTGTGTGTGTGTGTGTGTGTGTGTGTGTGTGTGTGTGTGTGTGTGTGTGTGTGTGTGTGTTTGTAGAGAGAGAGAGAGAGGTTCATTTTGGCACAGAAAATGTGGCCCAGCGCCCTCGGCCATGACAGCAGCACATTAACTCATTAACTGCATTCATATGGCTTTATACCCTCTGTTAGTGTGTAGGTTAAAGAGCAACAGCTAAATGTGGTTTGTCATGATGAGTGTTTGCAGTTTTTCAGCCTGCCAGGGGAGAGTGTGCGTAAAAGCGCACTGGAGAGGCCACGGCAGTGACTTCAGAATTGAAACATGTAATTGTGGTCCATAGTTCTGAATTATTGACATGTATCTACACAAAGCAGTCAGCGAACATGAATGGTGACTTTTGTTGGAAGCAATAATGTGTTTTTTGGTTCGCCTGTTACAGCTTGCAAATTGTCTCAGCCAATCTCATCTGAGCACCAGCTACTTATTTTTTAAATGCGTACAGAAAAACATATGTTACACTTGTAAAAATCAACCCAGCAGAACCGCGAGGACGGCCACAATCCGTTTTATAATTCCCGTTAATTTATAGGCGACAGGCCGCGTGTTGCTTTGTGTGTTATTGCAGGTACAGCCTGCCTACCGGCGGGTCATTACCCGAGCATCACGGCCGATCAAATCCCGAGCACCTCCTGGCTCCGGTGTAAGCTGATCAACATTCCTCCTGTATTTACTGTACCATCCACTGGGGGGAACAGCCCGGCCCGGCTCTGCTCGGCCCGGTCCGGCCCGGGACCGAGATGCGTTTTGGTGCTTTTATTCCAATAATTAATCTCAAAACAAAGACCGTTTAAACATGTATTCAAACCCGCGGATAACTGAAAATAATAAGTATTAACCCCAAAGCTGTGCATCTGTGCGCGCATGCGCGCGTGTGTGACACCTATATCGGAGCACACCTGCAGCCAATAGTAATTAACATGTCAATGAGCAGAATGGGACAGAAGAAAATGACGCGGCCGGTTATTGGATTTAAACACAAACTTGTGCCAGTTCAACAAAGATAAAATCAATCTAATTAATAAAACTGGAGCCAGGATAAATGAAGTGTGGAGCTATGAAATATTGTGCAGTAGGATAAAAAGAATTACACCATTTTTTAATCGTTCAACTTCCCATCTCTGCACATTTATCTGTCTCCATTGGTATTTATTGTTATTACTCCTTTTGCTCCTCTGGCCTCCTGTCCATTCACTTTATTCCTTTATTTGTCTAAGACCAATTATTCATTTGCAATTCTTTTCTCCTCTCAAAAACTTTGTCGTGGGTTTACAAGAAGTCTAAATCAGTTTTCTAATTATTCTGCTCTATTTTTTTTTTTCATTGGCCCCTGGTCTTTATTTTTATTATCCTAGCTATTTTCTTTCCTGTTTCCAATTAAATGCTGAAGTTTTAACTGAGACAATTATTTTCAGAGTTTCTTGGAATTGAACATAATACTGTAAATCTTTGGTTCAGTAACAGGACAACAAACTGAGATATTCTACTGTCAGCTTCACCATTCACTCAGCTGCATAATGTCTCCAGCAGTCATACAGCTTTGTCTATTCAAACACTGACAGTATGGCCCATGTACATGCATTTTTCCAGAGAAGTGCCAACACTGACACATTTCTGTGAAATAAAGAAGCTCCGCCAGCAAGGCACTAATCTAGGTAGATTATCTCTCCAATTACAAGCGGGAGAGATTAGACTGCGTTAAAGACAGAATGAAAGAAAGCAAGACCAACAACAGGCAACACACTCACTTGCTGTCAGTTGGGATTCAAGCGGGGAGCTCTCCTCGGTCCTTTAGAGTTGTTGCACTTGGATCAGTGAGCTGATTTTGTCTGCAAAACAAGTCTCAGTGGTCTGTTTGTTCAAAACCCGGGGCTCTCGGCGCTGGGTTCCCTGCGGCGGACACCCTGGAGAAAATGTCAGCCTCCGGCTTTTTCCTCGCTTCATTTTTTGGCACCCCTGCTGTTGGACGCAAGGAGGGATGCTTACCTTGTCCAGAGGGGAACCCCCCACCTGTTTTTTTCAGTAGGCGAAGGGCGCCCTCTTGTGGCGAAATGATTGTAAAACTCGGGCAGACCACTTCAGCTAGGATCCACCCACACCGTTACTTTACACTTTGTCTTTGTCCAACTGTCTTGTCGGTCATGTCCACATAGTAAGAATAGGCAGATAAAGCCACGTTATTTCGAATCCATCTAATCAATCTAATTGGCCTTTCTCTGTGCAGCACAGGTGTTACCATTAACAGTAATGATGCACGCTTCCATTTAGTTGTCCCTGTAAGTGAGCCAGTACACACAACAGAGCCCTGGCACTAAAACACTAAATTGAATGCAGCCATCGTTAATCTTATTAGTAACACCTGTGTTGGACAAGTCAGGATTTATGTTGTGGCCTGTAATAAAATGTAAGGCCGAAGTCCCTACACAGTGTCATTTTGTGTTTTAAAACGAAATTTATTACACTAACTTTCTGTCGGTCATAATTGCTCCTCGGATGAGAGTGGACCTTTAGGTACTCACCAGGATTTGTATGTGATATACAGTGTATGTTAACCAGAAATCACATCAACCTATTGTGTTATCATTTAGATTTCATCATTTACTTCAACTTCTTGAAACAAGTTTTTTTTTTCTTATTTCTTTCCTGTTTCCTTTTAAAAACAGTTGAAAAACATTTACGCGTTGTTATATCTGCTTCCAACACTAGAATATTAAGACCATGTCTTTTATGACTAAATTGTAAGATCAAATGGAAACAATATTATGGTCAGATGAATCATTTTATAAATGTTTTATCCAAAATTTCTTCATACAGTTTAGGATTTTAACCAGAATACACAATGTTCTGTGGGTGTTTTAACAATGCTTATCTGCACACCATGCATTTGTAACATGGAAAGATTACCAAACAAAGCCTATTGGTACAGGACCAGGAGGTCAGGGTGCTCTTGTGCCAGAGTCTCTGCATAAAGTGACGGTTCATATTTCTTGTTTAAAGGTCAGGGAGTTCCATTAAAAGACACAATATGACCACAAAGAGACACAAAACAGTTGTATCGTTTGTAGTCGTTTTGCGTCTCTTTCAGTCTGAGAGTCCTATATAGGGGGGGTGGGGGATGGGGGGGCTTTCACATGTTTGTGCCCAGGGGCCAATTCTCTCATAATCCATCCATGATTTATAATGATGGACACTGTCGGCCAGCAAAGCTCGGCTGATCTTTTGAGGTATAAACCCCTCCAGTCATCTCTCACCTCTTCAACATGTATTCAGTCTTCAGACTCTCATAGGAAGCTTTGGCATGTGGTTAACATCACTATCATGCAGCTCAATCACCATGTAACCACATACACCTTATTCTTTGTGCCGTTATATTAGGGAGCAATTAGCTTATCCATATGGATGTCAACTGTCACTTAATATTGTGGACTAATCAATACTTGGCATTAAAAATCTCATCACCTGATCAGATTATGTAATGTAATCACATTCAACTTTTCATCTTTTCTCCATATCTTATCTGAAAGTGATCCTGTTAGAGGTATCATTGTTTTTAAACCTTTATTGTTATGCAGGTGCAATTTTTATTGCAGAAGGATGTTTTTGTTAAACTGAACAATTGAATTTGTGAACCTTTAAAAAAGAAAAAATGAGTCAGCATCCTGACTTAAGTATATAGGTATTATTTTCTAATAAAGCAGCCTTTGAAAATGGGTTATAAATTTTAATTAGTGGATTAATTAATGGTCAATAACTTTTCTCTATAGCTCTTTTATAAGCCACTGATGATACCAACTAGGGAACCATTTATGATAAATACTCACTTTTTAATAAACCATAAACAAAAGCAATAATGATGAAACATTACTGATGCACTCATACAACAGTCCATCAGCTCTATGGTTGTAAATGTTAGTAAGTTGTTAAAATGTGGATTGTGGCCCAGACACTCCGCAGTTTTTAAAATCTGGCATCCCCAAAGTTACATTTATGAATCCTTAAAAAGGCCATTGGTTACTATTTACAAACCTTCTATAAAAGTTGCCTGATTAGTAAGTTCTGCCGTTACATGTTGTAATAGCAATTTTCATTGTTCATCCGTTTCCCATATTGCCATTACTTGCACAGGAGGGGCAGCCGGTTGTCTTTACGCAGACCCAAAAAGACAGAATCAATGTCCAGTCATCCTTGCAGGTTTAATTGTCGTTTTATTGACATAACCCCGAAGGTTTCCAACATACCACTTTCTCTACAGGTGTTCTCTCTTTGTCCTCTCTGCCTCAGGTCTGGTGAAAACTTGTGTGCCCTCCCACTTCCTGTGCCTACCTACTTCCTCCCACCTATACCCAACATATATCCTGTGTGTGTCTCCCATTACTGCCACCGTGTGTCCAAATCAATAATGAAATCTAAAGCCAAAATAAAAAATAATAAAAATAATATAATCTGCCAACACTAACTAAAACTGCTCCTACACATGTGATGAACAAAAGTCAAGACTCAAAGTAGCAAATATTTCAATACCTTTTTGTATTTTCATGTTAAGTTGGATACTGTCACCTAAAATCACTTTGGCACACACAATATTTAATATACAATACAATTATTTGCTGGCATTATTTCTCATATTCAACTCAGCTGATGGGACAAGTGACTAAAGTCCAGTCCGCAAGCGGAAATCTGTATCTCACAAGTCCATACACCTGACATTTCTCCCACTGTGAAGGAGCTGTTACTTCACTATTCTGTGGGCTCCTGCTGATGCCCTTCAGTTCAGCACTCAAAACCCTGTGTCACTGTAGAGAAATGTGAAACACGCTGCATATCCATATGCCTATGGAGAAGTGGGCCAAACACAGGGGCACGGTGGAACCCAACCGACTGATAATTAGTTGCTGCTGGCAAGAACCCCATAGAGAATGGGTGGGTGGATGTAGGGGTGGGACTATGGCAGAGTTTTTTTGGGGTGGGTGGGGGTGGGAAAAGGAGGTCAAAAGAAAGAAAGAGAGAGGGAGAGAGAGAGAGAGCACAGAGGGCACTTCAAACGACATTGAGGTCTCATGTAAAAATAAACAGCTTGAGCCCCTCTCAGCACACCCCCTGTTTATAGCGACAGCCTCTTGGGGAACCCCGCCTGTTTACTTTCCCTCTGCCGACTCATCTTAAGTCAAGACGGCGTGTTGGCGTTATTGTATACATCCTCTCACACACTCACTCATTCAGGACTCAGCTGCCACTCCACTTCAAAGAGCCGGGGCCTTAGTGGGAACGGAAGAGATATTAATGGGTATAATACCAGCATGTCCTTTTACGATGCGTGCGTGCATGTGAGTGCGTGCGTGTGTGTGTGTGTGTGTGTGTGTGTGTGTGTGTGTGTGTGTGTGTGTGTGTGTGTGTGTGTATGTGTGCGCACACAGGCCTAGCGTCTCTCTATGGCTCCCCCTGTGTCACACACACACACGCACACACTCTCATTTCTTGGGGTGTGCGGTATCAACATGTCAACATTAAGGAAAGAGAGCTATCAATAGCTCTTCTGCCAGTATTATGGTCCCATCCATCATTTTGACATCACACCACTGAAGGTGGTCTCTTCCCAGCTCACACTGATGACTCAACCGCAGAGAGTTTTTAAATGAGGATACCTTGAGGCCACAGCGAGGAATCTGCTGTAACCCAATCTGCACTCCTGAAGACTCGGAGGATGTGTGCTGGCCTCAGTGTGTACGTGTGTGTGTGTGTGTGTGTGTGTGTGTGTGTGTGTGTGTGTGTGTGGGGGGGGGGGGGGGGTACTGTTGACTTGCTGTGGGATTATTTTTGGGTTAGCTGCTTACATTTGACAGCAGTGACTGTCCAGGATGATGGTGGGAAATTGGCTTTCCCACTCGGTGTGTAGTGCATGTGCGATTATCCCACAGAGAAAGAAGATTGCTTGGTACGTGTGTGTTTTTACATACATGTATGCATGTCTGTGCATTGAGGAAGGGGTTCAGGTAACTCTCTGGTGGTATTTGGGCCCTTCATTTGTGTGGAATCCAGCATCATTATCCCAAAGTGTTGCCAGCTGGAAGTGCTTGGGAGTTCCCATTTGAACTCGATGTGTGTTCTGAAGATGTAGAGAGAGCGAGAGAGTCGAAACACTCTAATGAAAGCTCACGTTCTGGTTCTCATTCCGCCCTGACATTCATGAGCAGCAGAATCTGGCACTGTCTTGCCGATTAGCTAATAAATTGTACGGCCACAACAATGCCACCCAAGGCTACAGAGCCGCTCTATGAATTAGTTGTAATCCAGTGAGCTGGAAGTGGATGATGGTGGAGGTTCAATTCAAGCACAATGATAGTAAATTATGACCAAATAAATCTGCAATCAATTAGAAGAAAAACTTTAAATGTTTCAGTATTTCACTCTTGCCTGTCTAAGTTGATCAGGATCAAAAATGGTAATTATTACCAGTGTTGATCAGTGGGCGATCACTCATTTGTTGCACTTGTAGCAACTGGAAAGAGTGAACACACTAAGTATCAGGGATTCCTAGATGTTGATACCATTGGAGTGCATTTTATTTTATGTCCCAACTTTAACTGCTAACATTTTTCTCTAGCACCACTAGCAAACACGTTAACATTTTTATTTACTGTGAAATATCTTAATTTATATTGGATGAACTGGGACAAAATTTGGTAGAGATAAGCACGGTTCCTGACTTCTCCTCTCCTGCCACCATGAGGTTGACTTTTTTTTTTTGTTAGTGAAATGTCTTGCAAACTGTTGGATGGTTTGCTGTGAAATTTGGTAGAGACAATAGTACAGACAGTTAGACCTATGCCACCCCCCACCCCTCAATTACGTCCCTCTCAGGTGGAACTGTAATCACTTTGGTGAGCCCTCTTCTCATCTGGCGCCATCACCAGGTCAAAATTTAAATTCCCCCCAATAATACCCATGTTTCTTCACTATGTACATCCTCATCATCAGCTGTGCTTTGTGTACACAAATGTTAGTTAGCTAATGTTAGCATGCTAAACTGATGTAAAATGGCAACCATGGAAGACATTACAGCTTCTCAACGTCAGCATGTTTGCCTTGTCGTTTCGAGCATGATAGCATGCTGATGTTAGCATTTGGCTGAAAGTACTGCTATGACTAACTACAGCCACACAGAGTCACTATGTCTGCAGCTGTAGACTAGTCTTGTTTAAGTCGAGCACATTCCTAACTGTCTTGAGACTGGAGCTTGTTCCAGACTTAGATTAACTACAGTAGGTTTACATGCAGGGCACAAGTGAGTTCTCTAAGCTATCTGAGAACAGGTTCATTAAAATGGCCTGTTTGGAAATGAGTAAGATATGAGTTAGTTAGTCAGATCATAAAGCTGCAGGTGATCCCTCACAGACCACTTATGTACAAGTTAACAATCCTTTAAACTGGTTCATTCCAAAACAACCACGCAAACAACATGACATTAGTACAAACCCCGAGCTTGTAAAACTTCAAAAGGTCAGCTTTTTTACTGCTCATCTGGGATCACAGATAACCACAGTGTAATTGCACAGGTTTAGAAGCTTTTTACCCACATTAAGGGACAGCAAAATCTTTTAACCACTAGATGGCGGTGTTGGTTTAGTTTGACATGTCCCTCCACCTGTTCCAGTGTTTGCCAAGGAGGTCAAAGTAGGAGTGTTGTACAACATGATCAAGGCCACATACAGAAAGTCAGCATTTTTCTAAATCGACACTGGGCTAGTGCAGAAAAACCGGCGAACTGATCCCAGGTGTGCTGTAGCTGCTGGGATAAAAAGCTTCAGCGCTGTGATTTGAGCCTCTGTCATCAATATATGACTCTGCGGGTGTAAATCCTCAAAGATAGATAGTCGTTTTGTTGTGTTAAGGAACAAAAAAACATTCCAAAGTGTATGTTTTTTTGTTTTTTTTATATATATCCAGCGTCAGCAGGTATGTTAATGTTTTCTAAATCACTAACCTTAAATATGGTCTTCAATCAGTGTGGTGTTGATGTTTTCTGTAGGTTTAAGTCTCAAGTATCTGGAGAAAAAGTATTCTTTGTCAGGCTCAGTGGTCAGCTTTCCGTAGTCATTTCCGTTCACAAAAGGGGTATTTACCTTCAATATGGTTTGCATAAGCTGTAAGGAGGCTCAGGGTGGGTCAGTAATTACAATGCAATTCAAAACCAGCCTTCCCTATTAGTAAAAGGATGTTTCTTCTCGCCAGTTGAATAATATAGAATGGGCATAAAGGGAAGTATGACACATGCCTTTTCTCTGGAAATTTTAAATGTTTGTTATATGAAAACACAAACTGGATTTTAATGATCAAGCAATGTTTCTTTTTAAGGTATTAAAGAGATATTATCACTTAATGTCATTCCATTTCACTCAACAAGAGAGAGCCACGCATTTCTAAAGTACAACGTTTTGAGTAACACTATGGGAAATTCACTTGACAATTGTCCAGCCAATTACCATAGTATTACATTGTCTTGTTCATTGTGGTCTCTTTCAGTGTAACATGAACCATTCCTAAATGAGACTAAATGCCCTCTGATTCAAACAAGTTCATAGCAGTGTTCCCATGGGGTCAACCCTTGTGCACTTTGAGCTGAAAAGCATCCCATTTGGCTCTCCCTTTACATTCAGATCCTATTGACAAGTGCATGCAGGCAGGCATGCAACAACACATACACACACAGTCTCTCTCTCTCTCTCTCTCTCTCTCTCTCTCTCTCTCTCTCTCTCTCTCTCTCACACACGCACATACACATAGAGAGAGAGAGAAACCTGCCCCTTTGAGTCTAAACCTCTATAGCCATATATGTCCATTCCCTAATTGGTGGTTCTTCTTTCAAAGGAGTGATTATGTGTGTATGTGTTTAGAGGCGTCCTCTCTGTGCAAGGTTTGATTCAGTCCATCTCCAATGCCAGAGGGGACAAAAGAGACACCCGTTCCTCCTCTCGGGCGAGGGGCCGTTGACACCAATAAACCCCCCCCCCCACCCCCCACCCCCCACCCCTCCACTTCCTCCCCGGTGTGTTGGGGTTATGTCAGGAATGTCCTGGGTCCTATTGTCCCCTGGTGCTCTGTTTTTGGTAACCCATCACCAAGCATTCTCTGCTGCTCACAGTGCCTCCTCCCACCCTCTTACACACCAACACACATACACACACACATACATGAACACATGCACACACGCACGTCCACACCCCCCTGGGCTGTGTGTCCCCTGGTCCCTCACTCTGAATAGACCACCTCGGCTGAATACGACAGACAGGCAGGCGTCAGGACATCAGGTTCAGCAGCCCAAGTCGTGCATGGCGGCCCAGTGGGGAAAATAAAGCCAGTTATTTTCACCTGTTTGCTTCCCTCGCGCTCTTTGTCTAACGGGAGAAAGAAAATAAAACAATGGGCCAAGTGTTTTAGACTCCACTCTTAATGCCTACTCTGTCCTTTCAGTGGGATCGAGTACACTGCCCCCTTCACCCCTTTTATGGTTATCAGGATAAAAGGGAACATTAATTTGATACTCTTACATTGTTATATATTACTAATCTATCATGTTTATGGAGTCCTAGGAGTTATTCTGTAACGATTTCTATTCTACCCAACATGTCTCAAGTACTTATGTTAGTGCCTACATGTCCCACAATGCCTGACAGAGACCAGAGCTGAAGTTGTTGTATTCAGCTGTGAGCGGTAGCAGAGCAAGTTTCTCAAGTTTGAAGCAAAGCATTAAAGCCACTGTGTCCGAGAAAATCTCCAATATTGTGGCTTTAAGGCACCAGTTCCTGAGTGTACAGCATCTTGTCGGCTCCACTGGCTTCAGATCTACTGAGTTTACAGTTAAGGCCTCTCCTTCTTCTACAATGGAAATTACCCTGCATGGTGATTTCCCTGACCAGAGGCTACACTGGAAATGCTGTACGCCAACACAATTTTTTACCCATTCATCAGCAGCAGCAGACAATTTGCGACACTAGACAACAAAATGGAAAACTGTTTCACCGGATGGACTTTTTGCTCTGAGGCTCCGAGCGGGTACGTGATATTTGCATTTTCTATTATTTTTCTGTTATTATTTTCTATTTCCATGTAAATGTCACTTCTCTCTTATCTGTCTCATCTCACCAAGATTCGTGTAAACAAGTTGAAATTCAGGTACAGAAACAGAATAAAAAAACACACAGACATAATAAAAATGAAAATACAATTACACACGAGCTGCGACTTAAAAAAACATTGTTATCAAACTCCTCTACACCCAGCTGAAATGTATTGCTCATCGTTCTTTGGGAGCAGCTACTTCACTTGTTGCTCAAGCACTAACTTAATTAAATAACCATATTGCTCAGGGGACAAAAGATTAATTAAGTGGAATTTTTTTTGTGTGTGGAACCAGTCATGAAGAAACTGAGCAGAATTACTGAGGATCGACATAGACCGTCTTAAATTGATTTCATTACATGGCTCAGCTGCTGACGTGTAATCATGACCCATGACCCTGCTGTCTATCCCTATCAGGCGCTGCAGTTTTTTTTTTTTTTTAGGTATGTGTGATTATGTTCTTGCAGAGTACATGTTGCAAGGAACGAAAACCAAAGCAAAGAACAGGACAGTGAACACTAAAACAAAGCAACTTTCAATAGCCATGAAGCCATTGGTCAGTTAACCGGTTCCCCACATCTCTTTTGCAAATGTGACGATGAAGGAGTTGTCTGCCGTCAGAAATCCCGCCTGCCTTTCATCTGCATAATCTGTTTAATCTAAGTACACTTCATCATCTCCCTCAATCTCTCTCTCTCTCTCTCTCTCTCTCTCTCTCTCTCTCTCTCTCTCACACACACACACACACTCACAAACCTGCTCACACGTACTGTACACACATTCACAAATCTTTTTGGTTGCCACATGTCTCACACACACACACACACACACACAACCATTCATTGCAAGCCCTTCGTGCATTCATTCAGCCTCTCATAGCACACATACTCTTCCCCCTGGCCTTATTTTTAGCTTCATGTGATCCATTCACTCCAATCACAGAGGAGGTAACATCGCATTCTGATGCTGCTGCTTCCTTGTGTCACCTGGCTGCATTAGAGCTCACACTACTGCCAAACCCCAAATACCAGAGGTTTGATTTGTTGTTTGGTGGTGGTGGTGGTGGTGGTGGTGGTGGTGGTGGTGGTGGTGGTGTGTGTGTGTGTGTGTGTGTGTGTGTGTGTGTGTGTGGGGGTGATGTATGTTTTCTGTGTGTGTGTATGTGAGGGAGTAGGTGGGTTGTACACATGTTACGAAGCGAGGCGCCATTGCGGCCTAAAAAACTATTAGGCTCTGTAAATACACACTGTGGCGAAAGTAAACATTCTCAGCATGCCATCTAGGCGCACAGAGGGGTACTGGGAGACAGCCGCCGGACAGGCGGTGAGGGGGAGGTGTGTGTGTGTGTGTGTGTAGGCAGTAAAGCAGCAATCAGCGAGCTGAGAGATGGATATGGAAAATATAGATTTTACTTGAGGGGGGGGGGGGCTGATATGTGTGTATATAATCAAGCCGGCCAAATCATGATCGAGTTGAGTAGTCAAGTAAACAATTTAAAGATAGTTTACCTGTGTGTGTTGTTATGATGACCAGGGACCAATTATGTATCAGGAGCACTCCTGGAACACCTAGTGTTTGTGTGGGCTGGTGATGAGCTCTTTCAAACATTAATGTCTATCTTGAGATTTTGTGTGTGTGTGTTACAGAAAAAGGAAATGGGGTGTGTTGTGTATGTTTGTGCGGTGAGTTTATTCCTTGTTTTCCTCATTTTGGGGTCAATGGGCTTAAAACAACATCTATTTTGTGTCCCATTTGACAGACAAGCCAAGGTTTCTGATTTTAGTTTAATGAGGTAAAGATGGTAAAGTCAGTAGTGGTTAATGGCATATTTGTGTCCATACATTTTTAGACGCAGGCCTCACACTTTCACAATCCACAGTCTGTGACACTGGCATGTACCAAACATGGTCCACAAACTTTAACGCATGTTTCCTGATTGGTGAGGAAACATGATAAAAAACGTAAAATTAGCTTGTTCTTAAACGGATGAAAAACAAGACAAAACAACCCATGGCCACTGATGCAAAGGGACTTTTTTTTTTTAGGATTTCGAGACCCAGGCTGGCAATGGGAGAAAGCACAAGTAACCATGGAAACAGAGCTCAGAATATGCACTATTCCCAGCCCTGCGAGTGCCACGCCACCCACAGCTCTATTTTTAGGCCTTACTTTGGGCTTACAATATCTGTTACATCTAACAAGAGTTAAACTGAGTAATCAGCAAGCATGACTACAGAAATGTGACTCTGACACTATGCGTCTGATTAAAAGGGTAGCAGCATAGGAGCATATACAGTAGGGCTATGAGGCTCTCACTGCAGCCTTTTGACTGCTGTGTGGTTCATGGGAGCTCCCAAGGACACAAACCACATAAAATAAACATCATTTAGCTGATTATTACTTTTCAAATTGCCGGTATAAAGAGATTAAGAGCGTAAAATAGACAAGACAAATATGATTAATGAGATAAACTGCTTTCACGAGGATTACATCAGGCAGCAACAACAGCAAACATATAAAAACAAACCGTTGCGTGCACAGAGATGATTTCAGAGCTGAAGGAAGGAGCCTGGATGTTGAACGTATAGTCAACTTTGGCCTTTTCTCTGTACTTAAAGCAGGAAAGCTCTGCTTGGCAAGCGGCTCCTCACACTCATCAGCCTAACGGCGTACTGAAGTTACCGGCCAGACTTTTCCATGTGGCAAATAATTTACGATAATAATAAGATTTCAGTAATACAGTCCCGTGAATGACAAATGCGCTCATGACTCCTTGTGGCATTGCACGCATTTCCTACCAGTACGCTTAATTGTCATAAGCGCCGCTTGTTGGTGATGATTGGAGTTTGATTACGATCACCTGTTATTTGACTACAGTCACCTGTTGTTTGCTGACAAAGATGGCCGCTGTGTTGATGTAGTGGCATGTTATGAATTTTGCGGCCGCCGCTGCTGATTCCAGGTCAGGTTTGTCAGCTCTTGTAGTGATGGATGGTTGAGATCAGGAGGATTTTGGCTATGTCTCAAGTAACTGGAAGCGCACTTGTGAAGATCTTAAACACGCACACACAAGAAAACACACATATGCATTCAGGCATATCCTCGGTGAGAGAGGTCTGTAATTAACCAATCGGGGCCTTTTGGTGGTTTAGAGATTGACCAATCAAATGAAGACCACCAGGAAGAAATGCATCTGTAAAAACACACATCCATGCACTCATGCTCTCTCACTGCACAGATACATCTATATCTTCTCTCTCACTGTCTCTCTCTCTCTCTCTCTCTCTCTCTCTCACACACACACACACACACAACACACACACACACACTACAGCAACACTCAATGCTTATACAATATGAACAAATGCTTGACGCCCCCACACACACACACAAACACACACACACATGCCTCCAGACACCACAAGCCGGGGCTGGTGGTCTGACTGAATGCCGGGTATCATCTGTGGTGACTCCATTTGTGTGTGTGTGCGTGAGTGTGTGCGTGTGTGTGTGTGAGTGTGAGTGTGAGTGTGAGAGCCCTTCCTCCCTCCCCTCAGTGCTCCATCTAATACCCTGTCATCATCAATAACCTCAGCACTGCTGACTCACCGGCTTTTACAACCATGGGGTTTGGGCCTTACTTACTGCCACAGACCCTTGTCTCCGTCTCTGTCTGTCTGTCAGCCCACTGCACACACGCCGGAGATGTGTGTGTGTGTGTGTGTGTGTGCGCGTGTGCATGCATGCACGAAATCAGGAGACGCTTAACTTACACACATATTCTTCAGCGTAGATGTGTCCACACAGGTATGGACGTGTCTTTCACTTGAATGAAGGTCACCACAGACCCTTTGCCACCCACCCACCCACTGATGCACCCCAGTCATTCCCAATAGGACCGCAATCCATCATAATAATTGACTCTCATCAGGAGACAGAGCCTCATCATAGGCTCTAAGCATGTCACCCCTCCCCCCGCCCTCTACCCCATCATCCCTGCCCTAATTGTCTCCAGGCCTTGATTTAACTCTCCTCACAGGCATGTGCTTTATCTCATATTCACATGAGGGTGTAAATGTATATGGAGCTTCCAAATATACCAGACAGTATTTATCATTGTGGGCTCATTGCAGCCCACTTTGTTAGAGGTCGGCGGTGATGAATGTGGAGACAGGCTGTGTCAGACAATAATGATGCTGAGCGTCTGACAGGGTAAAGGCCGCCACTGTCTTGACATTTTTATGGACAGTGTATGAATGCAGGCTGCTCTGACGTGTCAACGCTTCACATGTGGCGCTCTGATGGTGTTGATGGGAGACGTTTTCTAATTTTTCCCAGCATAACATGTCAGTCAAGAGTCTGTCTGTGGCCGCGAGGACTGTAAACTGACCTCAACTTAATTTTATGATGAAGTTTTGTGATTTGTTGATAAATGAAAGTAAAGATTTTATGAATGGTGCAAAGCAGTGATTTAGTCAACATTGAAGTTTTGCATAAAGTGAAGACAGGAGTCTCTGGCAGTTGCTCATTTGAGGACTGGCATTTTTCCCCGGGTGTAAGAAAAAAAACCCACATGGTCCGTATTTAACCTCCAACCGTGTTAGATGCTTCTATATTAACTCTGTATTCAAAAGGTTCCTATTTCTAGGAAGGGATTAATATAGTGGATGTACAGTCGATTTAAAGCTGGGGATGGATTTTGAACAAATAGCAAAGGTTAGAAAAGTGAGTTTATCCAATCAGACACTTTCGTGACAGTGGGAGTTATAAAATAATAACCCCAGATTATATAATTTAAAATATGTTTCCTGATCACATTTGATTTAAACACAAAGGGACAAACGTGAAGTCTTTCATTTAATGAGATTTGTGTGCAGAGACTCCCAACTGAGAAGATTGTAGTTGTTTTTTTAATACCTGGCACTGACAGTGAGGAGCTGATAATGATAGTGTTACATGACTGCTGTGTATACACACTCAAAAATCGGGTTATTTCTTCTGAATTAAGCACTTTGCTGTAATTTACCTATTTATAATTTTGCTGAGGACCCCCTGGAATCCCCTTAAGGACCACCTGTAGGTCCCCGGACCCCACTTTGAGAACCGCTGATCTGACTGGCTGGCAGGGTCTGTTTCTAAAAGGTGCGCACCTAACTGGCTGGAGCCAGGGCGGCGTATTGCCTTTCACACGCTTCTAAAATACTCTCCGGGCAGAGCCTGAAAGGGTTACTGTTTCCCAAAGTGCCTCATTCTGCGCAGTCGAGAGGGGGCGGCTGAGTGGCGCCGTCGAGTCAGAGACGCAGTTTCTAAAAACCCCGAGACATCATCAAGAAAGAAGCTGACAGTAAGGAAAGCAGCCCCCCTCCTGCTCCTTCTCCTCTTCCTCCTCCTCCTCCTTTGGCATGCTGCAGTTCTTCTCCTCTGCTTACCAAATCCCCTCAGTGGTTCTGTCACAATAACCGGGCGGCAAGTGTCAAATCCAACTCTTCCCGCAAAAACACAAATCACTTTAACGCACACAAGATGCGCTCAGTGGAAATACTACACAAGCTGCTTTTAGCTTTCAGACATTTGGTCATAGCTCTGTTTAAGTCGTTGATTGTATTTGAGGAATAATATAAACACCATAAAAACCCCCTACTTACAGAAAATGACTCCTCGCTTTGATTTCATAGGACTTCATTTCCCTGCGCGTCTCCAGCGCGTTTAATTGGCCATATCTCTTTAAGTTGCAGACAGCATACCCCAGCTCTCCAATTAATAGTCTGCTAACGTCAAAAACAGTTGACCATTGTTTTATGGGCTTTGTGTTTTTTTTTTCTCTCCAGGGCGGTCAGACTTGAATAGGCGCCGGTCTGCTCCAGTCCACCTCTATACAAATACCTCAGTGGAACTTGTGTGGAGCTTCCAGAGTAAAAAGCACAGACCCCAGACGCCCCTGGCTTGCGCGTATACACACGCTGGCCATTTCATCATCTGACACTGTTTGAAATGTCTGAATCATATTTTACCCATTATGTTAACACCTCGGAGCCATGAAACGAGCGTGTGCACAGACAGGGAGGGAGATGAATGTGCGTGGCCTCTCCTCTCCTCTCGCTCTCTCTCTCTCCCTGTGCTGAGACAAATGAATGCCAGTTCTGTGGAGGCGCTCGGGGTGTGTGTTGCGCATTACACAGCGTAGTAAATCAGCCCTTTCTAAAATCACTGTGACGGCGTGGAGCATCAGGCAGTCCACACAAGAGCCACTGAAGCCTGGACTTAATGTGCAGTCAGTAACTCCACTCCACTCCGGAGCCCGACCGTCTACACTGCAAAAAATATCAGCCTGACATCGTCTTCTGTATTTTCATAAAACGTGGCTCAATTTCAATGGTTTCCAATTGAAGAAAACTCAATCAGAGACTCTTTATGAAACATTTTTATGACACTTATTTATAGAAAATCCTGTAAATGAAACCCTGTTGGAAACAAGTGAAATGATGAAAGCCACCGGCAGACTTCTTCTCTTGCAGGGAAAGATTTGCAGACTGGATGAGACAACATGTTCAGATGATATTTTTTACAGTGTACACGCCCCCCTGGATATAGACACTCGTTGTAAGCAACATGGCTTGACACTAACACATGTTGAAAAGATAGGCTTTATTGCTAAAACGTGTAACCATAACATGTACACTGATATGTTTTACTTTTTTATTTATTTTTTTGTCATTTTTAGAAATATTCAAGTAGACATCTCCCATATTTTTTTCTGGTATACTCTGCTATTCTCTTTCCTTATGCTCTATACTCACAATCGTTAAAATAATAAATAAAACGTACAGATTTGTTTATTTCTACAATACTATGTATTCCAAAAAAGCTGAGTTCACGCCTTTATATATATCTTTAACCTCAACTTCTTTTTTTTTTTACAATTTAATTATTATTGATATTAATATTATACAAAAAACTCTAGGCAGCATTGCAGTGAAATAACAGTCAGCATCAATGTTCAGTTGAAAAAAAAAAAAAGTTCACCTCTTGGAGAAGTGTAGCATATGCATCCCATCTTCAATGTCTCATAAAAAATATCAAAAAAAAAGCTCTTCCTTATGAAGTGCTCGTGTTCCCCCCAAAACAGCGTTTCAGGGCTGAGAATAAAATATGGTCCTGGTTCAATTAGAAAAAATAGCTGCATTTTTCTTAAATATGTACAATGTTGGTATTTCACTTAAAATGCTATATAAAAAAATAGATTTGCTATGGTGCCCACCTCTGTAGAGAGTTAACAGTGCAATAGAAACCGTATTTCCAGTCCACTCCCCCCTCGACCACCGCTACTTCCTTAGAGAAAATCAGCACGAACACTTGCACTCTGAGATGATTGGGTATTGCACCTGTATCCACGTACAGTATTTCTGTCTTAGAAACCCTTGACAATACCATCGCAGGAAAATCTTGTTGATTGACTTGACGGGCTTGCAAGACATCCCCTCAGGGAAGGAGCAAGAGCGCTCAGAGAAACAGTTTCCCTCCTTGATGTAACGTGGCCAGAACCTCACGCCCAAATCCTTCCAGGTGTACACCACTGGGCAGTGCGTATAGGTCCACAGCCACTGCAGAAATTTCCTACGGGCTTTCTTGCCCACTTTTACCCGCTTTCCATAAGGGGTCTCTGTGAGGTCCAGTTTTTTAATCTCGTTGGGCATGGGCCCCTGCAGCTTCACCTGGTTGTCTGGCGCGGAGAGGTTCACCAGCATGGGTGAGCTGATGGACATGAAGTTGGGGTCAAAGTTACTGCCGAGCTTTTTCCTCAGAGTCCTCTCGGCCAAGTCCTGCTCCCGGGGATCGTACTCCGGGTCGGGGTCCTCCTTCAGGTCGGGCACGGGGAGGTGATCACTGGGCGATGGACGGAGGCGAAGGTAATGCTGGGAAACTCCAAGGTGAACGCACACCAGCACGTAAACGAGCAGCGTTTGTGAGAGGCCCATTATTCCTGTTGTTTTACGCACCGGCTCTTCTCGCGTAAAGAATATTCAGTTCTTTTCCCGGTTACTGTGTTCTCTGCAATGCCTAGCCCGGGGCTTCATAAATAGTAGAAGTTCAGTCACCAGCAAGGCGATACTTTTAATAGACCACGTCGGGTTTGAATGACATGGAGCGGACTGCTTTGCTTTTTAGGGCTCCTTCAACTTTGCAATTTGCCCGCTGATGCAACTGCAGCGCGAAGCTGTGCTCCTGCTTTGCAGAAAGTATTTAGTCTAAACCAAAAAAAGCACAAAACAAAATGGGGAAAACTCTATTCACGCTCTCTCCGGCCTCACCCCGCTCCCTTGGATTCACTTTGGGTTTCTTTCGGTTGTCATGGTTACCCCGGGGACTCGAAGCCACGACGAACTGTCTACACTGGATGACAGCGGCCGAGGCGAGAGCTGCATGGAATGAAGTGTTTTCTAAAGAGACAGAATAGATCCGGAGCGTCCTGAGAGAGAGAAGGGCGCACAAAAGAGTACCTCACCAAGTTTTAAATGTCACGCGCCCGGCAATGAGGGCTGCCTTGGCCAATGTTATTTTTACGCACGGCTTTTATAAACGTGGCTTCTCTTAACGTCGCCTGACGCTCTCAGGTTTGACAAGGTCCCAGGGCGCACAATCCATGGACTGAGGAGTAAGTCTATGCAGTCAGTCCCTTGTGGTATTCCAGCCGTCGATATGTGCACCTTACTGAAAATGTCCAAAAACTTAGAGGAAACTGCGCCGCAGTGGGATGCAATCTCAATTTATGAAATAACAGCCATTTATCTTTCCAGAGGATGTTCCAGATCGCAGAGCAGTTTTTTTTTTCACATGAAAGTCACAGGCTGTAATATTCCCACAGAACTCTCGGCTGTGCATGTAATAAAAAAACGCTGAAAAGTGGCTTTACAGCAAATTTGCTGTGTCGGTGCAAAGCAAATGCAAACTGCAGAAAGCCAGTAAACGTTGTCAGTTCAGCGTTCCTTTCACTGTGGCATTGCTGAATCCTTTCAGAAAAGCTCCAGATCCCTCTGTCGCTGCATGACGAGACAGTCCATAATATGGAGCCTTTTTGCCTGGTTGGTGCAAGCGGTCAATTCCTGAGGGAGCGTTTCTACTCCTTTGATAACTGGTACAGAAGCTCCTACTGAGTCGCTCCTACTTCAGGAGTCTGAGAGACTTGGCGCTGGAGCGTTTCTTTGCTTAGGCACACTGTGTGTGAGTGTGTCTGTAGCGAGTGGTGCTCAGTCCCAAGTTAAATATCCCCCTCCGACGGTACAAAGTGTCAGAGGGGCCTGCCCACCCCGGCCACTTTCACTATGATTGACAGCCCCCCCACCCCCCGGGCCACCCCCTCCCCTCACAACGTGGAAAATATCAGCCACAATCAGGAGGATCAACTGGGTCCTAAAGCACCAGTTTTATCCCGTATTATAGTGTAATATTCCACAACATGAACAACGTTATGCATATTACAGAATTTATGAAATCCAACCCGCGCTCTAAACGACATGGCAACACTTTTCAGAGTCTGTGCTTTTCATCAGCGGACCGTCTGAGATGCACTAATAGGTTCAATACGCTGTCAATATTCAGCTGAAGCGTTTAAGAGTTTCCTTGGCATGAACTTTCCCATGAAATTGATGGGAAACGTTTAGTAGCTTGTCCACGGAAAAGGGGCATCACATTCCACCTTTGTTCGTCAGGATTTGGGTCCACACAGGAATTGGCCCGTTGAACTCAGGGGTCACAAAATAGGCGCGTAATTAAGGGCTATAAATGGCCATGGATAACTAAGCGGTACCTTTCCCATGCTAAGCAGTCATTAGGCAATGCAGGACTTTTTACTTTTACTTGAACTATGTTGGTCCTCCTATAATGCTACTTAAAAGCATTCAGTTTATTTTATTGACTATCAGGTTAATGTATTTAAACATGTTGTTCAGCCATAAGAACACATGTTAAGTTTATTCAAATCTAGTCTTTTTTTTTATTTTATTTTTTTTAATTTTATTCTAATGCATAAGAAACCGTGGTGAAGTTGATTCAGTCGATCAAACAGCAATCAACTTCATTAAACCTAATTTAACAATTAAAAAACTCATTCATACAAAAAGTTTTACTCATGATTTCATAAAAAAAAAAAAAAGAGTCATAAAAGGTGGTTAATACGTGTTAATCTTCTGAATTTGATCCTGGTTCTAGATTGTTTGTATTTATCCTCCTCACTTTGGATAGGCTGACAGTGGTTATTGGGTATTTCGACCTGTCATTATATGCTTGTCTTTTGTAGTGGTCACTAGAGGGCGTCGATCCAGCACGGTGTGGACCTGCAGCCAGGGCCTCCCCAGACTCTCTCCCTCACTGTTTGACTACTCATGTTTGAGTGCATGTGGAAGGAATGTGCGCTCATAGTTCTGGTGCAGCTCAAGAGAAATTGCTCACCAGTATTTCGATCAAAGATCTTAAAAAACCAACGTTGGGGCACTTATGCCAAAATAAAGTAATAAACCTGAATCATGCTCACTATGGGTATGATATCAAAAAACTCTCCTGTTGAAGGATGGAAGAACTTTTATCACAAGTGCTCCAATTTTAGTGTCTGCCATGATTAAGAGACTTCATTAACTAAGCTTAACTGCATTAACCACATGCAAAGAGTCTTTTACATCCTATGAGTAAATTCCCACCAACCCCTCCGACATGCATGCAGACACACAAAGTCATAATCTGGTTAATGATTAGGGTGGCAGCGCAGACAGAGCTCAGTGGGCAGCGGGGACAGTAAGGCTGAGCTGGCTACTGTAGAACTGGCCCTTTCCATTGTCTTCTTCCATGGGTCTTGGGGTGGTGGACTGAGAGAGAAAACCCCCATGCAGGGAGAGACACTTCCCTTCCTCCTTGTCTCAAGCACTAATACTGTCGAGCAACCCAGCAATGAGTCCACCCCCATCCCCTGGCTAATTACAAGAGATAAAGACAAGAAGAGGGGACCGGTGAGCACAGTGGGGAGGGATAGTGGTGGTGATGATGTTGAGTCGGTGGGGGTGAGGGCAGTGGAGGTGGCGATGAAGATGGTGGTGGTTTCAGCAAAAGGGGGGGGGGGGGGTGCAGTGGTAGTGGTGGTGCCGGATGGCAGTTTGCTGTGGAATAGCTAATTAAATAAAGCCATAAAAGGAGCACGGCTCGTTTTAACGAAGCCCGTCAACCTCTGACAAGTGGGGCTGGGATGGGGGTGGGATGCACCATGGAGGAGAGAGGTGGGGCTGGTGCTGAAAACTGGGCTTGTATAACAAGGGGACTTAGCTCTTTGGTTTTGCAGTGATTGTTCACGCTCCCTTAGGTCTGAATAGGGCGCATGGTGAGGGTGCATTGGGGGGCAGCCCTTAGGCACAGATAGGACCCCCTTCTCCGTCTCTGCTGTGAATGCTATACACACATACACGTACACACGAAACACATACACAAACACATACACACACTAACACCCCCACGGCTCTATACAAAGGCCTGTACCCAAGGTCCAGGTAGGAGCTTATCCAGTGCAGGGCCACAGCAAGGGGCAGGTCTGGCCAGACTGGCTGACTGTGCCCACTGGGGACTGGTAGAATGGCACAGGGGGGTGGATGGAGACGGACAGCTCTGAGAGGAGAGAGGGGAGTAGACGGGAGAGACTGAGAGAACAAGACAAAAAACATCACCAAGCAGAGCTGGAGCAACAAAATCAACATTGTTTTTTTGCATCACATATCGTTTTCTTGCACCATTAAATGAGCTAATGTCAGGAGATAAGGAAAGTTAAGGAATTTGGCAATGTGCTGTGGCCATTTGGAAATAGTCTGGAGTGGCAGAGATAGTGCAACCCTGAAATCCCCAAGCCTTCCTCCCTTCAAATCAACAGATATGCCTGGAGCACATCTCCTAATTAGTTTTGTGTTGTGGCGTCTCCACCAGAACACTCTCTGTTGGGTCTTTGGCAGGACGACAGATTTCGGAACCAACCAGAGCTTTAACTGGTTTCTTGTAGTAGTCAAAACTGCAGAAATATTTTGAAGTATTTTGAACTAAATATGTCCAAGAACTGGAAACTGGAACCACAGTTTGTTTCTGTTGTAAAATCCAGTATGTACTTCAATATTTTTGTTGTAATAACTCTATGAACAAGTAAAACTTATTATATCTTTGGACTGGCAAGAGAGATATCTCTTGTTTTGCATACACATACACCCCATGCCACAACAATTCAAAACAGAAAAGTTTGCAAAGCAAATAAATAGCTTTCACCGTTGCCTGTCAATATTACATTCCCTCTATTCCCTGCTGCCCTCGCCATCTTCTCCAGTCTTACTCCCCTCTTCTCTCTCCCCCATATTCGACTCTGTCTCCGAGCCTTAACCCAAAGCAGATGGCTCGGGAAGCATGTCAAAAATCTGTCTCCCGTTAACACTACTTTTGAAGCCCCCTCTACATTTTTTTCTCTCCCCTAAAATTCATCATAAAGTTATTTTTGCAAAATACCCAGTAAACAGCATCAAAGTGATATTTTCCCCCTCTCCACTGATGACAAGGAGAAGAAAAGAAAACGGCACTAAGTGTATAGCTTGTCCTTGTTATTGAAAGAATGCCACACCACGCTGATGTGCAATCTGAAGTCAATCTGAGTATGGCCCTGCATCCTTTGTTTCTACTACGGCATTCCAGCCGTGATGGAGAAAATGCAGCTCGATGCTTGATCACAAGCTGTGATTAATGGTGATCATATCGTAGACGGCTCAGTGGCTTTGTGATGTGATGGCAGGCCCCACTTTGAACTCAAAGGCTGATGAATTCAAGCGCAGCCAGAAAAACATCACTGTGGCACACACACTCAATGAATATAAATGTTTTGCTTTAGATTTTGTACGTGTTCAGTCACTCATTACTGGAGTTGTACAATACTTGATTTTGCCTCTTAAGAAAATCCTGTATAGTTGAGCACGTGCAAAGCCAGAGGCCGAAAGAGTCTAAAAATACTCTGCTGAAGTACAAGGATTGCTACTTGACTCAAAGGGTAGTTCTGGCATATTACAACTGATCTTTGTAGTTTTGACAGTTATTCCTACAGGTAATAATGATGTTACTGTTCTCATTAAGTTAAATGCTAAGATCTGAGCTTACAGTGAAAGGAAATCACAGAGGGCCAGAAAAACTGGCAGTCAGACTATCATGTTGGTTATAAACCAACCTCCAGGTTAGCTAAACTTATTTTGAAGATATCTGAAGGCCAGTTCTTACTCAAATTGTCCACAGTTAGACTGCCTTCTTGGTTCAACTTTGGCCTTCCATACTTGCCATAGTTATGTGCAATCTTCTTCTTTGCAATGAGGGATTACGATTTTACCTGCCAACAAAGTGGTTTTTATAATCTGGCTAAACTGCTGCCTTATTTTCAACCTGTATGATTGTCAGACTGTTCATGTTTCTTGACTCACTGGACCTCACTGGAGCAATTTTCCCAAATCTCAGCACTTTGGTGAATACAATAATGGATGGAAATGGTGGCCAAAATGATAAGACAAAGAGTCGACAGCCATGCCAGCAGCTCCGCAAGACTGCACTTGCTTTATACTAACATCAGCAGGCTAACATGCTTACAGTGACAATGTTGACATGCTGATGTTAAGCAGGTATAATGTTTAGCCTACCATGTTCATCATCTTTGTCCAGTGTGTTAGCGTGCTAACATTTGCTAATTAACACTGCACACAGTACAAGTACAGCTGAGGCTGATGGAAATGCTATCAGTTTTGCAAGTGTTAAGTCACAGTATTAGATTTATTAAAATTTCAAATTGATGGCATCAGATGTAAAGTTAAAGGATCACTAATGTAAGTGCAGTTCATCCTGAGAGGGGCATGGATGTCTCCTTCAAATATCATAACAATGTGCACAATAGTTGTAGAGATATTTTTCACTCAAAACCACGATTGTGAACCTAAATGGTGGCATTAGAGGGAAAGTCATTAGGGTATATCATCTGGGAGACATGAATATGGGCAAAAATTTTTGTGCCATTCCATCTGGTAGATGTTGAGATATTTCACAGGATAGGCTATGTGAAAATGTGAACTCACTGGTGCAAGTGAAAACGTCAATAAGAGTCATTCTCTATAAAATGTCTATAAAATTTCATGGCGATCCATTCAGTAGTTTTTGAGATGTTCCAGTTAGGACCAAAGTGGTGGACCGACTGATCAGTCGACTGACAGACAGACTGACATTGGCATCCCTGGCGCAATGAGGCTATGAAAAAAAATAGATGAATAAAAATAAAAGCCAACTTGTAATAAACTAAAATGATCCTTTAAACAAGTAAAAGTTACAGTAGTTTGCAAAGTAGCCTACCTCAGTAGAAGTATTAAAATACCTCAGAAAGATGACAGCACTGTAGGTACATTTGGTCGTTGTGAAAAGAGTGAACGTCTGCGTCTACTTAGAATCACTGTTTTAGGCCGCTGGGGTTACTTGGAGTTAGGACCTGTTAGTTTTCCGTAAGCCATTCCCCTTATTTCTTCTGTAATGATGCCCGGCAACTTTTAATTGGGGAAGTTGGTGTGACATCATGGCATTCCAGGGTGATTACCCTTTTCACATCTTACAAAGTTTAAAAAACAAAAAAGGATCTCAACAGTTCAGACCATCCCGTGATCTTCCTCTTTTCCCCTCCTTTCGTTTTATTTATTGCACCCCATTTTGGTCAAGTGAGAAAGTGCCCCATCCTTATCCTATTCTCTGCATCTCCTCCTCCTCTTGCCCTTCCTCCCTCCTTCCCTCGTTCGCCCCCCTGCCCCCCAACCCCCGCAGCAGGGAGTGATGAGGGTGGAATTAAATTGATCACCGCCTTCCGGAAAACAACAGGAAAAAATAGTGCATTCCGAACGCCAGGAGGGCGTTCCCCCTGGTCTTCCCTATGGCAGGATGACATCATTGGCCTGCTGCCCAATTCCCACCGTTCACAATAGGGTCACTGTTGCCTTCTCCATGGTGGCACATCAGCCAAGAGAGGCAGAGAGCGCAAGACAGAGAGAGAGATAGAGAAAGAAAACGGAAAATAAAAAGGATGCCAGCAATGTTACGACCTAAAGGCCTCTGCTTTACACACTAAAACACAAACACACAAACGTCTTCAGAGAGCCACGCGGACCACTGCTCCACATTCCTCTGGACAGACTTGGCCGGTTTAAGACGTCAAGCAGTGTTTGAATGGATGCCACAGCTGAGATATGAGAGCTGTGATAGCAGAACATACAGTATATCAGTTTATTTGGACAGTTAAGTCATGTGTTTTCACTACTCACGGATCCTCAAGATTCAATCTGTCATTTTAATCTACATTCTCATCAGTGAAATCATCGTTGGCATGCTCTATTGATCACACTCTGCATACTTGTTGTTATAAAATAACTTTCTGTGCTCTTGGTGTACCGAAGATGACAAATGGAAAAGTAGCCTAACTACAGTGGAATAAAGACTTCAGACAAAAAAATAATTTGAAATGAATAGGTTACTTCAAACTCCACAGTTCCACTTGAAAAGATCAAATTTTGAAACACAGCTGTGTCAAGACGATGTCATTACACTTTTTTTTATATCACTAACTTAAGAGTAATTTGATGTAAAACGTGACCACATGTCTTTCAGAAGCTCTGTCCAACTTAGGTAAACCCTGACCACAAGTACTGGCAATTCGGTCATTCTCCCAACCACTAAGCCATTGTGTTGCCACAGGCCATCTTGTCGAAATGAAACCGTTTGCCCACAGCCACTGACCACAACAGATGTTCCTTTGCCTGACACTCTCCTCAGCATGTGTGTTCTGTTGAGTCTAGAGCCAAGATACTTTCATAGACTGGCACTGCGTAACAAAAACAAAGGGAGGGAAACTCTACGATGGCGTCTTCATTGGTCTGTGACAGGATTCAGATTGAGGTTGCCCTGTTTAAACCTGGCAGCCTTTAAAACCGCATTAAAAACTCCTCTGTCCTGGATGGAATGCAGTCATATAATCACCGCAGGTTCACAGACACGACGGACCACATCAGTGTCGCGACCTGAACGAGTCCTGCCGCCCCCAACCCCAATCAAGCATGTCGACAAACGGGCAGCGCTGGCCCCTGCTGCCCTCTGGCCCTCTGGTATGTTTGTGGAACACGCAGGAGGGTAAGAAGGTGACAGCCTGTTGAGATGCCAGGAGGACTGGGAAGGCTTTGGGAAATGTCTCGCCAATGTGCAAGCGCGCACTGCCGCCCAGGGGGTGCCTGCCTGCTTGGGAAATGGACGAAAAGGGACAGGGGTCTCACAACAGGCTGAGTGTGCGCTGAGAGAGATAGTTTGTCAAAGGGATGTACCAGATGTTGACTCACACTGGTTTGCTAATCGGGAGCCACAAGCCCCTGGAGCCATGAGTAAACGGGAGCGTCTGCCTTTCTCTGTCACCGCAGGGAAATGGAACCGGGCTCGGGGGTGTCCTGGGGCACATATGAAAACTGAAGGAGAGTAATGAAGTGACAAAGTCATGAGAAATTGAAGCTGTGCTGTTGTTAAAGAACAGCAGAACAATAAAGCTCCCTTAGACCTCAAGCTCAAACTGCGTATGTCTCAATCAAGGATTAAGGTGGTTTTTTAACTGGGAACTCAGTGGGAACAGGGAACACCCATTCCCACCCACCTGTCATTGTAAATAAGAATCTCTTCTTAATTGACCGCCCGCTGAAATAAATGTTAGCTTGGGAGCAGCTATAGACAGCACAGTTAAAATGACTACAAACAAAAGTACTGCTCAGTGAAACCTAAAAACATTATGTCAAGTCTAGGCCCCAAATCCTCTTTCTATAAAGATTATAATGCTAAAACTGTGACTGGTACAAAAATGGTTGTAAAAATGGGTAAAAAAAAAAAATTTAAACAAACAAACAAAAAAAAAATCCCCAACTCCTCTCACAAGTCTGTTGCAATCTTTTATTCAGTTAGAGAGATTCAATTATTATAATTTAACTACTCAGTTCCCACAAGTAGACACACTGTTTTCGGACTGAATTCGAAACCTTGAGCTACTGGCGCAGATAGCTACGAAGGAAGAAGCAGACAACAGATAGCACTCTCCATACATGGAGCAACAGACAGAGGCTGTTAAACGCATTTACACTCCAATAACTTTCACAAGTTAGAGGGCCCATGGAGGGAGAGAGAGCGAGAGAGCGAGCGAGCGAGAGACGGCAAACTGCCTGGCCAAGTAGATCAACAAGGAGCTATTGATACCAGAGATCTGTGCTGGTGTCAGTCTAAGAGCCAAACAGGATCACAATTGTGGTTTGTGCCAATAATCTTGTTGACCTTATTTAACCTTGGATTTGGCCAGTTGAGAGCTCAGACTACAAGTGTCCATTCACAAAGAAAATTGGGAAATCCATGTTTGTGTGAGAGCATACTGAATCCTACTATTGACTATTATATACCTTAACCATAATTTATTTCCAATGTCCACAATCTTTTCCTAAGCTTAACCATGCCATGTAGTAAGCAAGAATTTCATACACATTGTCATTGTCATCCAACCTAATGTTGTTGTTTTTTTTTGGGGGGGGGTTCAGATTTGCCCAATATCAGCGTTATCTCTCTGGTAGTATTATTTCTTGAGATGTGTGTAAACTGTTGGCCATGTTAAATAGAAAGTACATTCATGTAACTGCTTTGGGGTCCATTCTTAATCAAAACATTAATATTTCTGATAATGCATCAGGTTAGAGAAACAATTTACAGCATTAGTTCTCTGAGAATCTCATTCTTATCCACACAACATTGGTCTTGTGACTGAAATATCTCTAACTGAATCGATATCGAAGGGAATCGGATTGGGAATCGCATTGAATCGGCACCTTGTGAATCAGAAGTGAATCGATTTGGGAAATCAGTGGCAATACCCAGCCCAAGTAGTAGGTTTGAGCTGAGCGGGAGCAAATCAGAAACCATTCTCCAAAATCTTGTGGGAATCCTTTCTAAAAGTTCAAGCTATTATATCAGAATATTAATGGCCATGGTTTTGAAATGAGATATGGGTGTCATTCCCCTATGTTCACATACCTTTGGCCATTTTGTGTAGAATTTCTGTGATTTTTACCTAGGTCTATATCTCAAGTTTAATTGATGTATCACAGGTCTGTGTTTTAGGTTACTTCTCTACCCAGACTGCTTGTAAATGTAGTTCTGAGGCTGTTCAGGTGTGTGATTGAGGACGTCATGGTGGATATAAAACTGTAATGAGATAGACAGGCAGAAAGAGAGGGACAGAATTCAGGAGCCGGGCACCTTTCTCAGTCTGTCTCGTAACAGTGCATGCATGCGTGTGTGCATGTGCGTGTGTGTGTGTGTGTGTGGGTGTGTGTGTGGTGTAATTACAGCCAGGTCCCCGGCGTGGAGCCCAGTAGAAGTATCGTCAGTCTGTCTGTGGCATGCGGTGGTGCTGACCTTCCCTCTCTCCTCTCCTCTCCTCAGGCCTGGTGACTCTCTGACTGGCTCTGGCTCCACCAGGCACCCCACCCCACCCCACAGCACCGCTCACACACAGGTGCTAACAGGACAGCTGGTTGCTCGCGTTGTGCATAACGTCCGGTTTTCCCTATATCGTATTGAATTATGCGTGTACTGGTAAATTTTTATTTTTATCACATGTTGATGCATCAGGCTAAAGTAAGTGGTAGAGTAGCTGCTTTGTGCGTTGTTTTGGGAACCTGGGATAGGCATGTCGTCCTGATAGGAGCTTAAAACAGCTCCCATTACTGAGCTTTTACTGAGCCATTATATCACTATATGAATATTTTGTGTGTATGTATGTGTGTCACAGAGAAACCTGTGATCTGGTGGGCTGGGTTTGTCTAATGTTTGGTCAGTCCTTACACACACACACACACACACACACACACACACACACACACACACACACACACACACACACACACACATACACACACATACACACACACACACACACACACACACACACACACATACACACACACACACACACACACACAGCATTATAATGAGTGAGTCTGGCAGTAATCTGTAAAGGTTTTGGTCCTCAGCAGGGCAGGGCTCAGGGCCTTGATGATGAAGCTGAGATGGATATGTGTGATATAACACCAGAGAAGAAGAATGGAGGAGGATGACTGGCTGGTCCATCAAACAATCTGGTCAGTGTGAGTCATGAAGATCCTCTGAGGAAATGGCTTTTAGTCGAATTCACGTTGTGCAGAGCACTGTTCTCTAAGTATTTGAATGAGTGCTTATTTATTTGCACGTGTGAGCGTGTTGCTAACGGTGCTGGGAGTGTGTGTGTGTGTCAAAGAGTGTGTGTGTGCAATTTTGCATGTCTTTGTTTGTGTATACAGTGTGTGCACGTAAGTGTGTGTGCAATCAGCCAGTCTGGAATGTGTCAAGACATTGTGAATCCTGATGATCAACATCATGATCCTGTGTTACATGTGCTGTACGCTCAGGGCGCGTTTACCCAGAGTGACCTGGACCACCTCTGTTGTGATCAGACAAGGGTCTCAGGTCAGTACAAAAAAATAGATGAAAGTACTTTCAAGTACTGATTCAAGTCATATCGAGAGAGGTGACGTTTCATGGTAAGGGATGTCATTCTTTAAGTTTAATCAAAAAATGTGTTACTGACAGGTTGTAGTGGAAACATTATACATAGAGAAACATACATATATATATCCACACACACAATAGCTGAAAAAATGCACTTAATTAGCCGAAGTGGTGCTTGAATTGAAACAGAAGGACTGAAAGAAGTTGAAGTGTGTCCATTTCAAATTTATGGCCGAATTTGAAGCACTGAAATAGCGCTGCAGTAATCAGTTGATCAATCGAGTAGACAATCAACAGAAAATTAATCAGCAACTATTTTGATAATCGAGTGTTTTAAGGTTCTCAAATGTGAGAATTTGATGCATTTCTTTGCCATAAATGACAGTAAAGTTTTTGGAGTGTTGGTCAGAGAAAACGAGTCATCTGAAGACGTAACCTTGAATTCTGAGACAATGCAACTAATGTGGGACTTTAAACAGGCCGAGTAATTAATCGATTCATTGAGACAATAATCAGCAGATTAAACAATAATGAAAATAATTGGTTGGAAGTTGAAGTGGCAGTTGAAGCAGAAGCGCTGATACACAATATAAAACATACATTGCAGCACAAAAGAAAACACACAATACACGACGCACGACGCAAACAACTTAAAACCAGTGATGAGCTGAAGCACTGAAAGAAGTTGAAGTGTGTCTGTTTCAAAACCATGTTTGAAGATCTAGCTCTGCATTTTAAGTGTGAACATGAGATAGCTCAGGTAAACACGTTCAGTGTGTGAGTGTGTGCCTGCGACCCCCCCCCATCCGCCCCACTCACTACCCCCCCTCCACTGCATCCAGGGGGATTTATTTGACCCCTTATTGCCAGCGGTGAGCCTGTGGTGGAGATGAAAGCATGCCTTCCCAGTGTGGCCCCAGTTTCTATAGCTATGGACACAGACTCACACTGGTCGGGGACAATAGAGGGGCCCTGCCACTCGCCCCTGCCAGAGCCCTCTCCTCTCCCCACCCCATCCGTCACCGCAATCATATTTTCAAAACAATAACACAGCCGGGGGGGTGGGTGGGGGTGGGCATGATTGAAGTGTGTGCGTGTTTGATCTGTTGGTATGCGAGTGTGTGTGTGTGTGTGTGTGTGTGTGTGTGTGTGTGTGTGTGTGTGTGTGTGTGTGTGTGTGTGTGTGTGTGTGTGTGTGTGTGTGTATGGCCTTTGTGTGTGCATGCATGTGTGTCGTTATTTTTAGGCACGCGTTTGTTTCATCTGAGTGTGAACATGCTCGTTTGACTTGTGTCAGAGTTCGGCTCTGTGGCTCCGTACATGCAGTCGGGAAGCAACTGTGTGCATGCATACTTTTGTGTGTGCAGATGCAAGTGTGTGTGTGTGCGTGTGTGTATGTGTGCACTGTGAGCCGGGGCCTTTGATGGCGTGGCCGGAGCGTGCCTAATGTGACTGCTTGCTGGGGTGGGGTGGGATGGAGGGAGGGGGGGCAGTGGCAGCGTTGAGCCTCCTGCCCTCGAACTGTCTACCCTGCCGTGGCCCAAGGCTCCTCCTGCAAACTTGAAAGGACCAAAGGAATCCCCCCCTAAACCCCCCGACGCCGCCCCCCCACATGTTTTCAGAAGGCATGACATCATCCTTTGCACAAAGGGGGCTGGAGCTGGGGTTAATATGGATGTATGTGTGAATGTGTGTGTGTGTGTGTGTGTGTAGCGTACAAGCCCATCCGTCACAGGATTCAGCTGAAATACAAGATTTGTCCTTTGTCTTATTTCCTCGTCATTTCTGGATCTGTCATCTGACTCAAACTAGCAGTTCAACTCCGTTTCCAAACTTTTTATTCTGAGCTACCTGAAACCTTCAAGTCCTCACTCACATGTAGTACACACAAACACACACACACACACACACACCCACACATCCACACATCAAGCCAAGCTTGTGTTTTTCTCCTCTGTCTTTCCTTTCTTTTGGAGACCCTTTTATGTGAATGACTAACATGGATTTGATCCTAAATGTCTGGGGAAAGAAAATAAATTGCTTTCAGGTTGTTTGCCAGGCGCAGGGTACTGAAAGTGAACACAGAATACCCTCCGCTGGTCCTTTACTGCCCCTTCTTTCTCTCATCTTTGCTTCTTAAAGGTTTTTTTTTTTTTTTGGTCATCAGTGCTGGCTCTCTGCGGACCAACCCCTCTGGCTCCTCTGCATGCAAGCAGCTCTCAGTACAGACCCAAACTGTTGTTTTCCCCAGCATTCAAACGCAGGGTGTGTGAGCAAAGTTTGGAACACTATCAAACAAATCAACGAGGTTCATAACTGTGCAGACGATGACAAATGGCTGACATGGGAAGCATGAGGGTCTGCAGTTAGACTCCACAAGGATTCTGTTGAAAGAATCGTTTTTTCTTTGACTTCCAACGGGAGAAGTTTGATGTCAACACTTGATTTCTTTCGAAGGTTCCTATATAAAGCTGGGAAGCCATTTCTGTTTAGGTCATTAGTTAATGATCAGATGTGTTTGTGTGTAAATGTGGTTACTTAATAGTAACTACAGAAGTGGACACCTGATGGATTCATGATCAATTATCCCCTCGGTTTTCAGGAGCTATTTTGGCCAGATGTAATTAAACCACATTTAATGACAAAAACAGCTGGAATTAATATATAAACAAGTGATTGAATCAAATCCTCCAATTTACTCCATTCTACTCAAGCAAGTAATCAAAGCGGATTACCAAATGAGGGCCAGATGACTGAGGACGTTGGAGAAAGGAAGACGTTTTGCTGTCGGAGCCTTGATGAGAAGGTGAGAATACACACCTTCGTGACAATGAGGGTTGTGGAGGGCAAAGGCAGAGTCAAAGCCACCAGCATGGCTAATGTCATGGTCACTGAGTTGTGACTGCCACTACACCCACTGCCACACACACACACACACACACACATACACACACACACACACACACACACACACACACCACACACACACACACACACACACACACACACACATGTTTAAGTGTTAAACAGCATTTAGGCTTTGCATTTGACTGTTACATTCACACATATGATGTACTCACACACACACACACACAATGTCTATATTTCTTGATTACTTTTATCTCTGTCCTCTCTCTCTCTCGCTCTCCCTCTCTCTCTCTCTCTGTGTCACTCTCTCTCTCTCAGCTCTTACAAGTGTTGCTCAGAGGTGAGGGCTCGTCGCCCTCGCCTGTTTAATGGGCCGTCCGTTTGCCAACTGTTCCTTTGAGGGGGCCGGTGCGTCGGGCGTCGGAGCCGGGATTTGGGAAGGAGGGCCGGTGCCGCTGGATCAGACAGATGGAGGGGGGTCCGGCTCCATTCATTTAACTCTATGAGAATAACAGAGCCCCACTTCAAACAACAAGGACACAACCTGCTGGCCCCATCGTCTGCGAACGCATACACAGGCATACGCAGACACACACATGCTGCAACACATATGCATGCTTGTGTTCGAGTGCACATGTGCTTTTATTCAAACTTTCTTATCATGTATTTGATCTGATGTGTCTGAGATCTAAAATCCTCCACTAGGATGTAAACTCAACACCCAAAGATAAGGTTGTCACTGTTGCATCTGCAGCTCATCTGCCACCCTTCAGGCATACACACACACACACACACACACACACACACACACACACACACACACACACACACACACACACACACCACACACACACACACACACACACACACACACACACACACACACACATACACATACATATGCACAGGGGGGCATAAAAACACAGGCTCCACAGTGCCCACCCCCATTCCCAGCCCTTCCTTCACTGGGACTCCCTCTCCTGCTACCACCCAGCCCCCCCCCCCCTCCTGAATTCACTGGCACTTCCAGAAAGCTCCGAGGCGCCAGCAGAGCGGGGCTCATCTCTTGGGAACAATAAAGCCAGATCTTCATAAAAACTTCAAAAAGGCCTCGCCAAGTGTTTTATAGGTGCTTTAAAGGTTTATGGGCCCTGGGGAGGGAGGGAGGGAGAGAGAGAGTTAGAGAGAGAGAGAGGGAGAGAGAGAGAGAGAGAGGGAGAGAGAGAGGGAGAGAGAGAGGGAGAGAGAGAGAGAGAGAGAGAGAAATGAGTGATGCAGTAGGGGCAGGCTTCACTTTTCCCACCCACTGCACACACGCATACAGAAACACACACATGCCAGCATACGCATACATATATGCCGCAGCTAATCCGTGAGTAAGTGCCAGGCTGAAATCGGCTGGTGGTAGGCGGGGTGGGGCGGGGTAGGGGGGGTGCTGGCGGTTGATGTGAGGGGCTGCAGGGAGGGGAGGGAGCAGAACAGGTGATCCCACCCAGCAGGAAGAGAATAGAAGAAGAGGAATGAGGGATGTCATTGTGGCGTCAGTAGAAAGCTGTCACAGCAGCTCAAAATTAACTAACGTACATAGTGTGAACTTGTATTAAATTTGAAGCATATGAGAAGAGTGTGTTGTGTGTGTGTTGAACCTATTTTGGTTAAAAAGCACATGTCATTTTCCCAGAATACATGTCTGCATCCAGAATCACATGTAGGCATCAAGACGAGAAAGTTGCACATGTTGGGTGTTTCCGATTCATGTAAAGTGAGCTAGAAGGGTGTGTGTGTGTGTGTGTGTGTGTGTGCGTGCGTGCGTGCGTGCGTGCGTGCGTGTGTGTGTGTGTGTAAGGTTATCTGTCCAAGGTGTGGACCAACCCACTGGCCCCTAATCCTCAACGACCTCAGCGAGGGTCAAGTCGAAGAGCGCGGAGGTGGGGCACTCTGAGACGGGAGCATCTCAGGGCCTGAAGCCTGCTCACGCATCAGTTGCCGTTTTTGCAGACATATCAGTTTAGCTGCACACACACACACACACACAGTCTCACATGCAATGAAGCGCTTGGACTCTTCCATCTCCAGCAGCCTCTGAATCCCACTTCTCTGCCAGTGGAAGTGCTGACGAAATCACGTATCGAATGATTCACCCCAGATTCACAACTTCACTTTGTCGCTGCTCGGCTGCAGATATTTTGATGAGTCACGAGTTGCTGCGCCCGAGCTAAGCGCACTCCACTTTGAATCTCTTTTATGAGCATGAATGGCCACTATTCAGGGCGTTTTTGGAATGTTTTCTTTATAGGTATTCAGATATATGCCAGGGGTTATATTTAGCTCGGGTCCTCCTGGAGTCAGAAGGTTTAAAATTAGGAGGTGTCAGAATTCCAGTACAATTCTTAAGTTACTGTCAATAAACGGTAAAGGGCTGCTCTTAAAGGCGTAGTGTGTTGGCAAGGATGCATTATGGCATGATTTGTGTGTGATAAGCTGCTGGGAAAGTGTGTGTGGATATATCCTGATATAGTACAAAAGTGTAAATCTTCTACATGGTACACATGTGCATTTACACGTCTATATATCAAGATTCCTGAGTGTGTGCCGCTTGTGTGCACCAGTATGTGTTTGTGCGTGTGTTTTGCGTGTCCATCTGCACATTAGTGTTTGTAGGATCTGTTGACAGGGAAGCATGCAGCATTTTATTTGCTCAAGGGCTGAAAAAAAAACACATGGCGCTAGCAAGGGAGCGCTGTGATATGAGCCTGCTGAAAGCAACCTGGCCGGCCAGAATTCAACACTTGGATCATGATTCAACTAAACATTTTAACACACTGTGTAATAACAGAGCCGTGCAACGTTAAATATTATCTATACATATGCAAAGACGCAAAATATTTCTTTGCACCATTAAGTTTGGATAACTATATTCTATAATTCTATGAACATCCTGATTTGTTTTTGTTTTTATTCAGTGTTAGTGTAACTCTACAGCCGTGCATATATAATCTTTACACTGCTGCATTGAGAGCGTAAAAATGACGTAATGCACATCGCCCTGACACTGGTGGCGGGGATGTCATTATGTCAAGTATTTTCCTAATGCCATACGTAAACTCCATTCAAACCTTTTGCGAAAAAAAAGGTAAAAACACCCCCTCAACACAGGCAATAGTAGCGTCATTGTTCATCCCTGCTGAGTGCACGCTGCAGGCTTCATGTGGCCATGCCCACACTTATACTGTGAGATTCTGTCTGCAGCTGCCCTCCATTCAGTTTTCATCAACTGGGTGGCAAACACTCATGAGGTCATTGCAATATAGCATCTGTAGGAACAAGTGCCCTCTATTTGTCCTCTCCTCTCATTCATATCAGATGAATGAACGGCTTTTGGGAGTATATCATACATGTGGATGAAACTCCAAACTAAAAGAATAAGCCCCAAAGAGAATCTGATCTGCACACACTTGAAATACAATCTTGTTATGCTCCTTATGGCTGATGAGGTGTGCCAAAATATATCATGGCTCCTCGTGGAGTTTTTTCAGCTCCTGAACTGAAGACGACGCCATGCGGTCAATGCAGAAAGAACTAAATGAGGTTTATCTCTCAAACAGGAAGTGTAAAAAGGTCAATATTACATAAAAGGTGGTGTTATTGCTCAGTGGGACACAGATGAAGGTTAGAAACTTCCTGCGCTCATGTGCAGCGATCTGAGAGAAGAGAGAAGAAAAACCCACATAAACAACCAAGGCTTTTATTTTGTAATATTCATTTATTGTTCAATAAAAATAGATTTTAAAAAAGTGACGTGATGTCTCCTTCATGACTTGGCTTGATGGATCTGCCAACAGCTCCTTGTAAACATGGGGCTTTACTTTATTTTTTTTTTTTGACTGGAAAGGGAATTTAAACCCCCTTCTTCCCTTTCTGCACAATCTAGAGTCCTGCCCATAACTTCACTGACCTTTGACCTCTGCGGTGACGACAGCCCCATAATTCGCTTACTTTCACATTGTGGGCAGATACAGTACATTTGTCCCCTGGTCTTGTTTGTCTATGTACATCCTTCAGTTTCTGGTTGTGTGATTTGTTTTTGCAGTTGGCCCTCGTAAAAACCGCTTTTAACAATGTGAATAAAGAAGACATCTAAGCTCTAACACAAGTTCAAGCCATCAGTAAAACCAATTACAACTCATAACATCAGTTTGTCTTAAGACATCTTTATACAGTAGTTACACGTAAACACATCTTCGAAGGTGTAAGGAAAGTAAATTCTGTAAACACTTTGAGAGACACCACTGTTCACCCCCCCACCCCCACCCCTCCCCCACCTCCACCACAGGTTCAACATCATCCTGTAAACCTGGAATGCTACAGTAACTGAGGCCAGGCCCACCGACTTCACTCATCAGACTCTCCTCTTTTGGACCTTTCTGGTGCTACATTTGGAAATGCTGCAGGTTATTATTATGGTGTGATGTTGCTGAGCTTGGTTGACATTTTAGAGCAGGAAAAAAAAGGAAAAAAAAGTATTAATCATATGCTGATAGAAAAAAATAAAAATAAATAAACAACACAACAGCCTGGAGTTTCTGTTAGCGTGAGATGTGGAAATTAATGTGAACAATGCACAAACTGTACTGGTTCAAAAAGAAAAAAGAAAAAAAGGTTCCACTGTATCCTACCAGTGAAAAGAGAAACCAAAACTTGGCACAGGTTCCCAAACATGAGCTAAAAAAGGATGGTTTCGATTGTTAAGAGGCTGATTTATAGTGTAGTTAGAATTAATGTGGTTCATCTGAAAAGTACAGTGCTTGCGCCAGTGTAATTGAAGTCATTGACTTATTACAGACAGAAAGTGTCGCAACTCTACAGTTTGCTACATCTTACAAAGTGTAGCAGTTTTTCAGGTCATAGTGGTTTGTCAAGAGTCTTCCATGTGTCACTGAGGCTAAAATATTTTCTTATGGTTCTTTCATATATAACTTATATTGACGCAGTTTGGGAGACAGTTTGGAATATATAGTGTGTGGTTTTTGCCTCTTAACAACTTGAGTCATCCCTTTAACACCAGAATACCTTTGGGAGACCCTGCTCTAGACTGACGGGCACCACTTTCTGGTGCATCTGGGAATACCACTGAACCAAACACAACAAAAACACTAAACTGGTTAACTTTTAGCACAGCATGACTACAGTACTTCAGATGTACTCAGCACAATTCTGGAAGGTTTACATGCGTTTTCCATCGATTAGACAAAACAAAAAGAGTCAAGTATTGCTTGTTTTTTTTTTTTTCTCTGTTTGAAAATCCAAATGAGCTGGTTTTTATTTTGTGTTACTTCACAAGATGAAATGATGATATTAGTTAGCTACACTACGACTGAGTCTACTATACAGAGGATTTGTTGCTGCAAAAGGGAGAAAAGAGAGCCAGTGCCAGGTTCCCTCCACCTCGCCCTCTCTCTCTCTCTCTTCCATTCTCTGTGAAGCTCCCTCTCCCTTGTTTGGCTGCTTCGCTACCAGACAGTACAGTGGCCAAGAGCAGTTGAGTGACAGGCTGACGGGCCAAATCGCCGGGCCGATTGCGTCCCCAAGCGGAGACGCCAGCCCCCCTCTGTACCTCTCCCTTCCTTCCTGCCCTCTGGGCCAGGTCCAGAGCCCACATCCTGGGAACATGGGGCCGGGCGGCTGCAGCCGACAGCTCTCTGGGAATGACACAATGAGAGAGTTCATAGGAAAAGCTGTGTCCGTGTGTGGCTGGGGAGGCGAAGATGCTGCCCACGTCAATTTGGCAACATTCACAGACCGATGTGCCGGCGTCAATCATGCCAGAAGTCAAAGCGATGCTCCATTATTTTTGCTCAGCATCACAATCATTTCCCCAATGATTTGTGACAGCACAAAAAATGATTTTCTCTTTGTTCCATTTTGTTATTGTTCATTTGGTGTCCATATGAGGGTCTCTGATGTTCATAAAAAAAAAAAAGGTCTTATATATGGGAGAACACATTTCATGGAAACAGATTCTCAGAGTAGCTTTGAGATAACAAGAACACAGCAGAAAATATGACAACATGTTATAGCTGCAGTTGTGGACGGTAACACCACACTGAGAGAGAAAACTGTAAAATTTAGGAGTCCTTGGACAGTTTGTACAAATGTAATTTTAGTGTGCATTCATCTTTTAACACTGTCTTTCTCTCTCTCTCCTGGAAGTATCACACCGTGGTGGCCCGGCTGTGTTTGAGCGCTAGTGGTGAATACTCCTTAATGCGAACGCACAGTTTGCCCCTCAGCCAGGGGTTCTGGAGCTCCAGGGGACAGAAGTCGTCCTGAAGCCACTTTTCTCTGTTGTCTACCACCAGAACGAGGCCAAAGTGCTTCAACTGTTCAGGACTGTAGTACACACACTCCTCCTGTTCCCCGCTCCCTCCGCTGCTACCGAGCATGCGCCGAGACACCGTGTTCATCTCCTGCACCACCAGATGGACCATCTCTTTTGCTGACGTGCCTGGAGTTACACAAAGCTGAAGCACAGGAGGAGAAGAGACCTTTCACATTTTGCCAGCATGTTACAAACACAACAGAATTATTTTACCATGTCAAAACATATCAATACCTTAACACTGGTCTCCTTCGGCAGCCCTGTGCGATACTGTGGGTACACTCTGAGTGTGGCATGACAGCCTTTCCTGAGGGCAGCAGGTGATGGTGAGGAGAGTCTCTGGGTGCCGCTGTCCTCCGATAACGTACGCGCTGGTGGAAGGTGGGATAAGCAGCGCTCGGCAGAGCAACAGCGGTCCACTGACGAGGGCCTGTGCCACCGTCGCTGCGGTGAGGTAGAGGGTGAGGGGCAAGTGGCGTGGAAGGAGAAAGGCTGGGTGTGGGCTGAGGTGGCGGAAGGAAACTCAAGGCTGCTGGTTCTCACGCAGAAGGCCTGTCTCTTCTCTGTGATGTGCAACAGCTCGATCTGCCTGCTGGGCAGGATGAAGTCACTGTCAAACAGCTCTGGGGCCCCTCTCCGCCTTTCTCCTGCACACCGAACTACTCCTCCTACTCCGCACCGCTCACCATCCCTCCCGTGCTGCGGCTCTGAGGCCTGGAGGACGTCTGGCGTGGAATCCCTTAGTGCTCCCCCTCCACGTCCACTGCCGCCGAGACACGTCCCTCCTCCTGAGCTGCTTCCATCGCTGCGCAGGAAGCCACGAGGCTCCACGGGTGCAGAGGATGAGAGGGGTGAGGGGGGCAGCAAGTCCAGCTCACGGGGGCTCTGGGCACGACTGGAGTCATAGTCACTGTCAGTGGTGAGGAAGACCTCGGAGGAGCCCTCCTCGTCTGATAGTCCAGCAAAATCTACAGGGTATGAAAAAAATAACTTGATAAATCCTGTATTTCATGTCATTTTTGTAAGTTGCATGTGAAATCCTACATTTATAACAGTATCATGTAAACGCAGATTCAAACATGTTTGTAGGTTGATTCTGACCTGAGTGCTTGCGGCAGGGTTCGGGGGAAGGCATGGGAGAGGGCATGAAGTCTGGTTGAGAGGAGGTGGAGGGAGGCTTTTCAGGCATCACTTCTTTGGAGAAGTCAATTATCCAGCTTATGGAGATGCCTCCTGTTGGCTGCTTGTAGCGGGCGTACTGCAACGCGTCCATAATCCACCTCGCATCCCGCCACACCTCCTCCATTTGCTGTTGTACAGTCAATAAGATCAGAACAGTCCATCTCAGTAGCAGAACAACGGATTCATTTGGCTCCAACTCGCTAGAAATGACTGAGCGTAGATGTTTTAAACCCAGAATACAAACTGTAGTCCTGCAGTAAATATTTGCTACACATACCAGACTTCAGAGGAGTATGTTGTATTACTTTACAGGCTGGCTGGTCCTACCTGCATATGTTCTTGGACCTGCTGGTGTTTCTTCTTAGCAGCAAGCAGCTCAGCCTCAGAGAAGGCCTCTCTTAGCGCCTGCTGGGACATGAGTGACTCCAGTTCCAGCAACGCCGACACTCTGCAGTACTGTCCGATAAAACTGGGGCAATAGGCATTAAAATGGACTGTGGGAGAAAGGGAAGCCAGTAGGAAAAAAGACAGTAAAACACAGTGCCAATAAATACTTGTGTATATATAATATTTTATATATATTGTCCCCATTTCTTCTTGTCTACTGACCGAGTTCAAAGATCTGCAGCGGCAGGGTGAGGAAGCCAGAGCGGGGGGAGTATGGGTTGTTCTGACCCGGGGCTGTGCACACTTCATCTGAAGGTGGTAGGAGCAACAAGAAGGACACTTTCTCCCCAAACTCCACAACCTCCTGGCTGTAAATACGGAAGTCCTGCGCCTAGACACACAGAAACAGGTGAGCTCAGTGGGCCTATGTAAGTCTGACCTTAAGGCAGAAGCAAAACACTGACATCGTGTCCATTGAGATCTTCATCTTTAGCTTGATAGGTCATTCTCATTCTTTAAGATGATATTTTTAATGCCGTCTCTGCCTTTATATGATGGATTGTGGTAAAGATTGAGTCCCTGCTTGCGTTCAAACTGCAGATGTCACAGTTACAGTGTATGGATCATAGACTTCTAGGCCACCATGAAGTCAGTCTTTACTCATTTAAGTATCTTGAAAGTAGAACCAGACGCTCAATAGTGGATTGAGAAGTAAGGAATATGGCAACTTCATGGTTTGCTATAATTAGAGGTTATTACATATCAGTAATACACTGTTTGGCTCTATTGTGGAACAAGTCAAGGGTAAAAGTATCTTAGTGCTAAAGCAATATTTGTTGTTTTTAAGCTTTTTTAACATCCACCCATCTGGAAACAACATATTTAAGGTTTCAGGTCTACATTCTGATAATAGTCTTATCTGTCCATCCATACATTAATATACTGAATATATTCATGTTTATATTCATGTCACTTTTTATAGTACTTGGTAGCAGTGTCCCCTGGGTGGAAGAGTGGGTGGTAAAAGAGTTAAGCCAAATGGACAATGATTACTGTTGTGCTGGAATTCAAACCGTGTTCTTTTATAGAAATCATGTAGAATTAGTGGTCTAACCAGAACTGGCTGAATATCCTTTGGAATCATTTTCACTGCTTTGAGCTCTTGCTACTGCTTGCCTCTGGAACTTGGCTTCTTTCAACTGGTTCCATGGTATCAGTCAAATGTATTCTTCACAAAGTACAAAAGCTTGTCTAACTAGTCTAACAGTTGGACTCTGGTCTAATCCTGACCTGATTGCCAGGGACATTGATGTGGGCCATCAGGTCCTTGATGGCGCTGCGCAGGTCCTGTAGGAGGCGATGTGGAGCACTCTGTACATCATGGTCCATTTCTGTGGACTCCTCGAGAGAGCTGAGGGCCTGCAGCCACTGCCACTCCTCTCTAAACCCAACACGTGTAAAACACAGTCACAGGAATGCAAGCAAAGTCTAAGTCCATGTGCAGGTATCTTTTTCATTTGTTTGGCAAGTTTAGTTAGGTGTCTGGTGAAAACTGACTTTCAAACAAACACACACTTTCAACCAACTGCACCACATGATCATCCCAACTACATTGAATTGGCCATTTGTTCCCCACCTGGACACGTTGCTGTTGTCCCGAATTTTTGTGTGACAGAGGACGTTGGGGAGTTTCTGAGGCACCAGCGCTCTGATCTGCTCCACTGATGTACACAGCTTCAGGTAGCCCAGGTACAAGCCTGGAGACAACAGCTTCCTGCTCCGTCTGTGATACGCCAGCTTCTCCTGGGAACAGCAGGTGGACAGAAACTAGGTAAGAGGATGGATGATCACTGCTGGCTGGGGTTGATTGTGCTGCAATAATGATTCTAATTTTGTCTCTATAAGCATCCTCACATCCATTTAAATGATTTGGTTTTCATGCTTTCCCGTTGTTAGTCCTTAAGAGACTTCAGTCTCAACTAAAGTTGTTCCAGCATGTTTAAAGTGGAAGTCAGTACTGCGAAATCTGCCCATCAGCACATTTTTATGTATTTCATCATACAATTTGTTCATAACTGGCCACAAAACAAATATTTCAGTCAACTGTGGTTTTGCCAAAGGGAGTCTCCACTATTGTTTTGGAACCACAAGGACAAACCGACTTACACTGGAGACAAAACAGCGTTGCAACAATGGTATCAAGTTTACCGGGCTATATAGACAAAATCAACTTGTGGTTTGCTTCCAGCTTGTAGCCGTTGTGAACGAAACAGCCACACAGTGTAAGTTACAAAACACCAAACAACAACAATTTGCTAGATTATCATCATCATGTCCACCACGCTGAGATTCAAATCAAAACACCAGCGCCTGCATGAACAGCTTTAAAGGTGAAGTGACTTTGAGATGATTAACATTCATGTTGGGTTGGCAGGGATTCAAGGTTTGACCTGAAATCTGGCATTTTAATTAATATAACAGCAAGTCAGTTCGATATGTGTCTTTATAAAGGAGGTGGCAAATGGAAGCGGAGAGAGATGATTAATGTTTGTCTAAATAAAGAGTGTCTGCACAAGCAGCACTCGTAATTGGAAGCACATTTCAATTTACTGTCCTATTGTCTCAGCCACGGAGCCTCACGTTTACTGGTTTTCTGTGAATGAGAGTTTAAAAACATTACAGAAATTTCAATAAATAAATGTTTTCCAGTGATTATGGGCATTTTGTTGTTGACAAAGTGCCTTACACTACACTGTTTCATCTTGCTAAATCGCCGGGTAACAGAAAAATGCAAAGAATGAGCCTGATAAAAACCATAACCACTGCTGACAAACCCTCCTACCATTCCTAAATGCCGTGGAAACAGCCTGTCTCCAAAACAAAAGTAAAAATAACTGATTTTCCAAAACTGAACTTCTCTTCCAGTTGGACTCACATGGAGTGTGATGAGGAGCATGTCCAAGGCGGTGGGCTCCTCAGGCGATGAGATGGACTTGCGTTGGAGCTGGAGTTTACAAAGCTGCGTCCAGCGTACCCCATCCAGGTTGGGACAGGCACTCATATCCTTTAGGAGCACCAGCAGGGCGTTACCATGCTTATCTTTGATTGGCTCAAGATACACCTGACCAAGGTCCTGGGTTCCCAGCATTCCCTGAGAAAAGACATCAGATAATAACTACTACTTCTTTTTGTTTCTAGCAGAGGGACAAAGGCACAGAATGAGGGTATATATTCACTAAAAATCTCTCAGACTAGTTTATACACAGTTACCACAACTGCCACAATTTCCTTTACACATAGTTTGAAACACTAAGTGTGAGTCTACTGAGCACTGCACTACCTGTAGATGGGAGACAGCCTGCAGCATCTTGAGGCGTGTCTGCAGAGTACAGGAACAGGACGACTGGGAGGGACTGAGACACTGCTGCAGCCAGGGAATCTCCTCCCACAGGTAGGACACCTGGTGCAGGCACACAAACAACACCACGCAATTACTACACATTAACTAGCATAATCCTATGCAACAATTAATGTTTATTAGTTCATTAACTTGACGCCTATTTCCATAGTTTTTATCCGTTATTTATCCATGATGATGGTATTAACTGGTTTTCAGTGGGTCTGAGAAATCTGTCAAATTTTGTTGGTGTGTGTGTTTTTTTTCTTCTCTCTCTCTCTCCTCCTTGGATTCTGGCTGTCTACCTTGGTGAACCAGAGGAAGTCCTGCATGAGTGAACTGGAGTAGGAATCTTCAACCTCCACAATAGGAATCTGATCCTCTGGCGTCACCAACACGTTATCATCTCTGTAGAATATGGACGTCAGATAAAGACCTCTGGAAAGTAACAAAGGAAGTGCATGTGTTACAGTAAAGGCAATATAGATGCATTCGTTATAGCAAACTAAATACACATCATTAAAAATGTGATAATTGGACCTAAATGTTAGCTGCTGGCATGGAAATCATGACACACTCATGACACACATTCATTATTGTTATTCAATAATGAATATCATGTGTTCTGTGTTAAATGAATCCTCAATGAAAACATGTACAAGTATTTACGATTCCATTCATTTTCAGAGAAAGAAAGACAGAAAGATGATCAACCTTTTCAAACTTTTTACAAATTTGCTGGTGGGTTGGAAGAGGTGGCGCAGGCTTTTGGATACCGAGTGCTTCCTGCCTTGTGGTGGAGCTTTGCACTGCTCTGTGCGGACAAGACGGAAAAAAGAGAAAGGATTTCGTTAATCTCATAGCAATAGAATAACTGAGTCAGTACAGTGATACTCTTGATGCTGAAAATCAGGGCACTTATGGGCGACTGTTGTCCGAATTTCTCGCTAGCACCAATGAATACCCCTGTCCTGACAAACTCTAGACACATCTCTTCCACTGACAGGCCGTTACTTAATTGACAACAGACTTGACACGTCCAACAACACGGTTAGAGGGGGAATGTTTTTCGACATTTCATGCGCTCCAGTGGCGCGGCACCATTTGACAGTCATGCTGGCTGCCAGCAGCAGACTATGGGCCTTGAGGGAACCACTAGCTCTCAAGTCCCAGAGGAACACTAACTGTGTGTATACGTATGTGTGTGTGTGTTTACCTGCACATACTATAGCTGCTGGAGCATGGCATGTCTTGAGCTATAGCCATATGAGTGGAGCCAAGGAGCTGTAGTAATTTGTGTGTGTGTGTCTGTATGTGTCTTAACCCTTTGCCACTCACTGACAGGGAGGTCAGTTAAGTCTGTGGGGACATGTTTATTTTTAGTGGGCCTGGAGGGGGTTGGAGGCGAGAGAGGGAGGTGTGTGTATATATGTATGTGTGTGTTTGTGTGGGTGCCTGTTGGTGAGATAACGCACCTCCCAACTCATTAGAAAACCTCGAGTCCCAAAACCTTCACAGATTCCCTCCCCTCTCCTCCCCTCCCAGGTGATCTTACTCCAGCCCCAGGCCACTTAAAGTCAATAAATCCCCCCATTCAGGACTCGAAAAGAACTAATTTTCTCTTCAGGTGGAAGAGTCGAGGTGGAGTAACAAGAAAAAACAGCGCCCCTCGACCCCTCTCACCTCCCCAAATTTCTCTCCACTTGCGAGTCTGTGCAGCTCCAGTCCTCCTGGCCTCAGTCCCTGTTTGACACTGAGTAAGACAGACAAGTAGGGCCGACTGCCTGTGTTAGTCAAGGCCTCTTTCAAAGTTTAATTAATAGTGTTTGGACAAGAGAGAGAAGGTGGCATGGGCTATGAGCCGGGCTGCGATGGGGGTGCATACATGGTTATGTGGAAAGGTGGGGTGGGGGGGTGAGGGGGGGCAGAGTTGAAAGTGAGTATGTTCATGAATATTTGTGTCTGTTCATGTACACGTGTATCTATGTGTCTGCCTGTCTATCTTTCCGTGTGTATATGTATGGACAGTAGACAGGACGACTGGCGGGCTGTGGGGGGTGCAGAGGAAGGGGGAGAGGTGGGGGTGGGTGGTGGTGGGGGGGGCAGCAGTAGTCAGTGTTAATTTATGCCTTGTCCTGACTCCAGCCCAAGACTTTTCTCTTACAGAAATAACAAACATGACCCCGGGACACGCCACCTTGGCTACCGTGCCTGAACTCTCATGCTCAATCAGTCGCCGTCTGAAGAAGCAAGAGCCACTCAATACTGACTATTATACTGCGTCTTGCTCTATGGCAAATATGGTCTGGCCACAGTGGACAATAGTAAGTGGGCGAGTGTGTTTGGGTATTTGGGTGTGAGAGAAAAAGAGAGACGACTTGCGCAATGCTAAATGCAGTTTGCCGTCATGTAAAAAAGTCAGTGTGGACAGGTTTTGACACTTATGGGACCGACTTACAGCCAGCAGTGTTTGGAGATATAAACAGCTTGAGTGTGAGAGAGGCTGATCTGCATTTTGTCACAGAGAGAGAGAGAGGTTTTCAACAGAGGAAGGGCTGAGTCATGGAAAGACGCATAAGGGGGTGGAGGGGTTGTTGAGACGGGGGTGGGGTGGGGGGTATTATTTTTGAGGTGGCATGCTGTCTTAGGGTGTATGGCCCCCGAAGTACTTGTCGTGCCTGAGATTGTAAAGTGTCTGTCAAGGTGAGATGAAACACAGCAATTGGTGAGACGTGTTACACCTGCGAGCCGAACCGTCTGTTGCTCGTGTTCGTGTTTGTTTACACCGAGAATATTTCTGAAACATGAACTAGACGGTGGCTAAAAATTCAGATGTGTTTGTTTAAGATGTGACAGACGTAGTGAAAACGACAGAAGCTCGGGTTAATGTCAGAAGCTCATACCACAGTTCAGGGTACATTTCACTTCAGCTTCAGCTTCAACTTTAACTCAACTGATACCAGTACTGATCTTAAGGTTAGGGTCAAGAGTATTTGTAGTCATGTAGTCTCAAGTTGTTATTCTACCTAAGAATTTACTGCATGTAATTCCATAGTTAAAGCCAATGGTAGTTTTAGACATATAGTATGGTAGATATAACATGTGCTCATATTTAGTTCAATGAGTACATCAAGTCACTATCACTATCAGGTTTCAGGGTTTGGGTTTCACCCGGGGTCAACACACACCGTCACGCAAACTGCTAAAGCTCTCATATGACTCTTCAGTCTTATAGGTAAACATGCTCATTAAATCGATCAAAAAGCTGTTGATACCATGGCAGACACAGTGGCGGTGAGCTTCTTTTATCTGGCCGAGTAGCTGGTCTAACGCCTCCTTCTGGCCTCTTTGCCGTGGAGCTCTGCCGTCGATGTCCCTCCAGCCTGCAGACATTAGGAAAGAAAATATCAGAAGAGTGACCACGCGAAGTTCTGTAGTTTTCAAGATTCATAGTGCAGATATAGACACACTGTGTGTGTCCTGTTATGCCCTAGTTGTAAGACTAATTTTCAGGCATGCAAGTGACATCAGCCCACCACTGAAATATCTCAATAACTAAAACTTGTACAGACATCCGTGGTCCCCAGAGCGTCACTCCTACTGACTTTGATGATTTCCTGACTTTTCTACTTGCACCATCATGAGGCTGACATGTTTGTGAAATATTTTGGCGAAACATCTCGACAACTATCGAGTGGATTGTCATTATATTTCATACAGACGTCCAAGTTCCCCTTATGTTGACTTGTAATAACATTGTTTCACTATCCTCAAGACAAAATTTAAACTTTAGATATTTGCAAGACTGTGCAGTGCTAATTAGCAAATGCTAGAGTAATAACATGCCAGGCTAAGATGGTGAACATTATACCTTTACCTCTCATTAAACCCACACAGTAGCATTGTCATTGTGAGCATGTTAGCATGCTGTTGTTGTCATTTAGCTGACTGCTGATTTAAGGTAAGTTTCAAACAGTTTACAGTTCACTCAATGTAACACTGTACATGCCTCTGAGCTGACATATAGGATTGCCGGTTGTACGGCTGATCATGCAGACTAAGCGTTTATAACAGGTATTAGATATAGTCTTCTCAGTATTTATCATAAAGTCCAAATGGCAGTTTGAACTGAACTGGAAGAAAGACAGGTCCTTCTTTTGACTGTAGATCAGTCCAGAGGTGTATTCTTTTTATACGAATAAAGACACATCAGCCAACGTTGACTACTGAGAGTCCTTTCCTTGTTTTTTAGTGTGCAAGGTTTTTAAGATATTTGTATTACAGACAGGTTGCTACTGGTGGAAGCGTGCAGTTTTTGGCCAGTATCGCGCTCACAGTGGAATGTTTGAATACATCACCATCATTTGGTTTATTTGAAATTGCTGAACCTGGATCTATGGACCATGGAGCAATAACTTTGCTGAGATGAAAATAAACTTGACTTCTTGTTTGAACTTAAATGGAAAACTTGTTCATTTGAAGCATGCGTCAGAATCACACTACTCAGCAACAAGCTCCCAGAGACCATTTAAGTTATGAAATACTCAAAATACATGTTAATGTGTTTTCTTTCTTTTGGTGGTTTTCATTGTAGTAAAAATAGCAGTCGTCTAGATTATACTTGGCTGATTTGACACTTTCACTATTGTATGGCTATACCGTGTTGACGCATATATCAGTGTGACTCCAGCTGAGGTCAGTCAGAGGATTGGGAGGGGGTTAATCAAATTCTGCCTGGGACCCCTAAAAATCCTTGGGCTGGCTCTGTTCCTGAGGCTTCCAATCATAGGAGAGTGAGGTGTGTGAGACGGACCACTTCTCAAACAGGTCCAGTGTGTGTACTATAGGAAACAGCACCCACCCCAGTGTGAGAAAGCTGTGGTTGGCTGACAGACAGACCCACTGAGCACCAGTGCAACTGGCTGCCCCGCACATATTTGGGTTGAGATGTCAGTACACACACACACACACACACACGTACTCAGACACACAAACACAGTGTGGCTGGCCCAGTGACAGAGAGTAAGTAACACAACGCACATCATGCTACTGCTTTCAAAAGCTAAAGACTCTGAATATACAATCACTGTCATGCGACCTCAGACTCCTTCTATTCCTCTTTGTGTTTTTCTTCCTGTGTTTTGTGTTCCTCTTTCCTAGTCAAACAGACACACTTACTAACACTCCATCACAAAAACACTGAAACAGACACACCACACTTTCCCTTCCCTTCTCACAGATGACCAGCTCCGCAGAAAACGATTCCTCAAAACATTCTGCCTCCTGTGTTAGCTAGCCAGCATCCCTGCTTGCTCACTGGAGGATGTGTCAGCGATAACCCCCCTCCCCCCTACCACCATCACCCACCACCCACCCCCCCCCCCCCCCCATCACCCCCACCCCAACTCCCTCTCCTGGAGCCCCCCGGAGGGCGCGTGGGGCTGAAACACGGTGAGCTCTATTCCCGGAAAGGTGCCTGTCCCGACAGGACAAGCGGGCCCTTTAATGGGCGTCCATGGGCCGGTATAAGGCCCCCACTGTTGGGGCCGCGCCGCGCGCTACAGCACAGACATGCAAATATTTCCAGTGGTAGGCCCAAATGGAAAACACAAACACGCAACATCGAAATTAGCTCTGAGAGAGGGAGGGAGGTGGGAGAGAGGGAGGTGGACAGTAGAAAAAAAGAGAGGGAAAGCCCAGTTTCTTAAAATGAAGACACACACACACACACACACATACACATACACACTTGCTGAAAAACATGGTGTGCTGATGAGGACAAACATGTCCATGTGTTCCCCAGATGTGCAATGAGTGTGCCAACACACCCACAATCACAGTACCTATGTTCACTCTCTTATAGTAGGTGTGTACCAACTGTACTGACTTTACAAGCTGCACACAATGATCATAAGAATCTTTTCATAAATCAGAAATACATTAAATTCATTATTTCGCATAAATTAATTAATGTCCTTACAAACCAACAAATGTAATCTTATAGTCTACAGATCTACAAAAGAAATTCAAAATCCCTGTCTGCCGCTTGTAACTTATTTGAGAACCTGATAGATAGATAGATAGATAGATAGATAGATAGATAGATAGATAGATGGGAGAGCGAGGGTCAGAGCTGCTGTGGTGAGTCAACACCTCAGCTGTTGTTGCACATGACTTCACGGTTAACTTCTTGGCTGAACCCGGGCAGCTTCTTCTGCCAGCCAGCCCCAAACACCATCCTGAGGCTATGGTTACACTCACTGACGTCCACAGTGGGGGTCCCAAAACCCACCCAGCCTGCTGGCAGAGGAGGGCCCAGCTGTCACCCCCACCCCCCCTTAATATTGTCAAAGCAACATTGGAATGACGTTAGAATAACCAAATCAATTGAGCGGATGTGAAATGATGCAATGTCCAAGTCCCTTTATGTGTGGGAAAGCTATGAGAGATTGTATCATTCATGCAGGACAGACACGCACACACACACACACACACACACACACACACACACACACACACACACACACACACACACACACACACACACACACACACACACACACACACACATTTTTTTCAGCTATGTCCTGTGTGAAAACTATTTTACACTGGTGTTCATTTAGTGAGGCAAGCCAAAACCCTTCAGGGGCAATTGTTTGGAGCTGTTGTTAACTGGAAGTTTTATGTTTTGTTTTATGTAAAATTTAGGGCACATACGTGAACATACACATATGCGAACACAAAGTGGAGACTTACTGGAAGGTGCAGCGCAGGCAGGGGTGGAAACTAGTGGAGGCCCCCAGCCCTTCATGTTGTAGGCTGACACCTGGACATAGTAATGGGTCCCCTGGAAGGACAGGACACATGACAGTCAAGGCACAATTTGGTTGCACACAGCTACGACCGAAAAGGAAAGTGCATCTGTAAATGTGCGTATAGGTGTAAAACCATACATGTATGTGCGTGGTTAAGTGCATCTGTTTGTCTCTGTTACTCCTCATATTGTGTATGTGTGCGTCTGTGTGCAAGGGAGGGTGAAGGGTCTATCAAGAAGCTCTGTCTGTCTCCGTGCCCAGTGTGCAGACAGCAGGCCTATGTCTCTCCTTTCTCAGCCAGATCAATCAAACCAGCCGCCGACACTTCCTGACCTCGCCTTGACCCCTGTCATGTGACAGGAGTGAGCTTTGGCTGGCAGCAGGGGTCTTAAAGCAGGGGGAAGGGGTTTCTCCCACACAATAACAAACAACCAGTGGAGTGTCCATTTGTCTATGTGCCCGCTTAAAAATACCAAACATAAATCAGGTGGCAGGCAACCAAGCTGCTCTTTTTATCATTTTGGAGGCTGTTTTGCAACTGTTGCTTATGAATGGTCAGGAGTCAAGACTTTCAAAAAACAAATAAGCCACATTGTCCAATTGTGTTTTGAGCAGGGCCATAAGTCTTTCTACTAGTACTACTTGTGTGTCTGGGTTGATGTATGTAATAAAGAAGAGACACTAGGGAAATGCATTCAAATGTCACCTAGGCAAACACCTCAAGCTAACATGTAAATAATATCAGGGGCCTTAATGTGGGAGAATAGCTTCTAAATGTTTTTATCGGTCAGCACCAACAGCTGGAGAAGCTAGAGTTTAGTGGTTCTTTGTGTTGCTTTGTCACACATAAACTACCATATAAATCATGATTGTAGCCTTTTTATCTGCTAGTTGTTAGAAACTTAGGTAGGAACAGAGGAAATAAGTCTACTTGAGGAGCTTCATATGAAGATGGTTTTATGTGCAGGGGTGTAAGGGAGGATAAATACACATGGATAGATTTTCTATCCAGGAAACCTTCAAAATAAGTCAAATTTATTTTCAGTTTAGCAGCTCCTGGTGTTTCCTCTTGACAGCATCACATTGAAGAGATTTATATAAATGTGAAACAAAAAAAATCCAGAATGTGAAACAAAAGACTCTTCCTGATTCATCCTGACTGATTGATCATACTAAAAGCTGAACAGCATTTCAGACCGTCAGTAACATAGCGGAGAGAGAAATTCTGGCAGAACGTACAGAAGTGAGTCCACTGATGTTGCACTGCAGCAGAGTGGTGTCAGCCACCACCATCTCACCCAGCAAAGGACTGAAGGATGGAGCACTGCTCCAGCTCACTGCAAATGCACACAATCACACACACAAACACTTTTTTAACATGTCTTATATGATAACCCTGATAACCTTGATAATAAAAAACATAAATTAGTATTGGTCATTGCTCAGAAGGCATTATTTTTTACTTAAGTTTTGACATTTCATTACCACCAGAGATTTACACACTGTGATACTAAATGTAAATGAAGCAATGGGACGGGCACAGTGACTGACCTTTGTACTTGGTAACCACAGCAGAGTTGACACAGAGAGGTTCCTGGAAGTCCACCCTTAGACTGGTGCTGCTGCTGACAGACAGGCGGACTACACTGGGAGCGTCTGGAGGGTCTGCGGAGGCAGAGAGAGAGAGTTGGTCAAGTAAATAAGTAGAGAGACAGACGGGTAAACACAAGCTGACTAAGGTGCTATGTGACACATTATAACCGTTACAAAGAAGCAGTTTCAATTTCTGAAGTGTAAAAGGTTTGAAAAGTGTCACGTAGTGGATGCTTGTGAAATTGAAGCAATTTACAGTCAGTAATGGATGGAAATTACAATAAAGTCACACAGAGTTATCGTATAAAAACTGTTTATGTATATGCAGTATAGCCTATATATGTAAAAATTACATGTGAAACCTGTTAGAAATTGGAACAATATCATATATTGACATATATGTCTTCCTAATAGAAACATGTATTTTAGTATGTGTGTTTATATTAAATGATTATATTATAGACATATGTTACATAAATATATATGTGTATCAATCCCAAAGCCTATAAGTATATGTTCATTATATATGTGAATATAAAAGATGTACATGTATGGTTAAATTTAACATATAAACATGTTGTTTTAATAAAGTTGGATTTTACTATGAGTATTTCATATATGTTACAAACTGATATCTTCATGTATACAGAGGATGTATATATGTTATAATAATATATCCTCTTATAGATGACAAATATGATAACATCACTCTTGATATAGGGACGAATATGTAATATATAGTACAAATGTCAGAACTCATAGTGTAGTGTAGTATAGTAAAGCATAAAAAAGCCATAATATAGTAAGGAATGAAAAACATAAAAAAACATCATAGTATAGTAAGGCACACAAATGTAGTAGTATAGAAGGCATGAAAACGTCAAAAAACATCATACTATATGGTAAGGTATGAAAAAGTCAATAGTATGGAAAGGCATAAAATGTCAGAAAAACGTCATAGTATAATAAGGTATAAAAACGTGAAAAAATGTCATAGTATACGAAGGCATAAAAACATTTAAAATAAAATATTATTGTAAGGCATAAAATTTCATAAAAATGTTATAGTTTAGAAAAGCATAAAAATGTAAAAAAATGCGTCATATTAAAGTGAGGCATTAAAATGTTGAAAAATGTCATAGTACAGTAAGGCATAAAAACGTCAAAAAACCATATACTATAGGAAGGCATAAAACGTCAAAAAACGTCATAGTATTGTAAGGCATAAAAATGTCAAAAAACCATATACTATAGGAAGGCATAAAATGTCAAAAAACGTCATAGTATAGTAAGGCATAAAAATGGCAAGAAAACGTCATAGTATAGGAAGGCATAAAATGTCAAAAAACGTCATAGTATAATAAGGCATAAAAACGTCAAAAAACCATATACTATAGGAAGGCATAAAACGTCAAAAAACGTCATAGTATTGTAAGGCATAAAAATGTCAAAAAACCATATACTATAGGAAGGCATAAAACGTCAAAAAAACGTCATAGTATAGTAAGGCATAAAATGTCAAAAAACGTCATAGTATAGTAAGGCATAAAAATGTCAAGAAAACGTCATAGTATAGTAAGGCAGAAAAAGTCAAAAAACGTCATACTATAGTAAGGCATAAAAATGTCAAAAAATGACATAGTATAGGAAGGCATAAAATGTCAAAAAACGTCATAGTATAATAAGGCAGAAAAAGTCAAAAAACGTCATAGTATAGTAAGGCATAAAAACGTCAAAAAACCATATACTATAGGAAGGCATAAAAATGTCAAAAAACCATATACTATAGGAAGGCATAAAACGTCAAAAAAACGTCATAGTATAGTAAGGCATAAAATGTCAAGAAAACGTCATAGTATAGTAAGGCATACAAATGTCAAGAAAACGTCATACTATAGTAAGGCATAAAAACGTCATAGTATAGTAAGGCAGAAAAAGTCAAAAAACGTCATACTATAATAAGGCATAAAAATGTCAAAAAACGTCATAGTATAGTAAGGCATAAAAAGTCAAAAAACGTCATACTATAGTAAGGCATAAAAATGTCAAAAAATGACATAGTATAGGAAGGCATAAAATGTCAAAAAAACATCATAGTATAGTAAGGCATAAAATGTCAAAAAACGTCATACTATAGTAAGGCATAAAATGTCAAAAAACGTCATAGTATAGTAAGGCAGAACAAGTCAAAAAACGTCATACTATAGTAAGGCATAAAAATGTAAAAAAATGACATAGTATAGGAAGGCATAAAATGTCAAAAAACGTCATAGTATAATAAGGCATAAAAACGTCAAAAAACCATATACTATAGGAAGGCATAAAACGTCAAAAAACGTCATAGTATTGTAAGGCATAAAAATGTCAAAAAACCATATACTATAGGAAGGCATAAAACGTCAAAAAAACGTCATAGTATAGTAAGGCATAAAATGTCAAAAAACGTCATAGTATAGTAAGGCATAAAAATGTCAAGAAAACGTCATAGTATAGTAAGGCATAAAAACGTCATAGTATAGTAAGGCAGAAAAAGTCAAAAAACGTCATAGTATAGTAAGGCATAAAAACGTCAAAAAACCATATACTATAGGAAGGCATAAAAATGTCAAAAAACCATATACTATAGGAAGGCATAAAACGTCAAAAAAACGTCATAGTATAGTAAGGCATAAAATGTCAAGAAAACGTCATAGTATAGTAAGGCATAAAAACGTCATACTATAGTAAGGCATAAAAATGTCAAAAAATGACATAGTATGGGAACGCATAAAATGTCAAAAAACGTCATAGTATAATAAGGCATAAAAATGTCATAGTATAGTAAGGCAGAAAAAGTCAAAAAACGTCATAGTATAGTAAGGCATAAAAACGTCATAGTATAGTAAGGCATAAAATGTCAAAAAACGTCATAGTATAATAAGGCATAAAAATGTCATAGTATAGTAAGGCATAAAATGTCAAAAAACGTCATAGTATAATAAGGCATAAAAATGTCAAAAAACCATATACTATAGGAAGGCATAAAAACGGCATAGTATAGTGAAGCATAAAATGTCAAAAAACGTCATAATAAAGTAAGGCATAAAAACGTCATAGTGTAGTAAGGCATAAAAATGTAAAAAAAAAAGTCATATTAAAGAAAGGCATAAAAACGTCAAAAAATGTCATAGTATAGGAAGGAAAATTTTTTTTTAAAAACCTCACAGTATATTAAGGAATAAAATGTCATAAATACATCATAGTGTAGTAAGTAATAAAAACGTAACACCCAGAGAAAACTCATGCAAGCATTGGGAGAACATGCCATCTCCACACAAATATTTACTCCCAGCCCAAGACTTGAACCCTCAACCTACTGAGTGTGAGGTATCAGCTCAAACCACTCTACCATCATCTTGACCCATCACCCTTTGATAGTATGGTAACCTATAAAAAATTAATTGTATAAGAATGTATAATATGATAAGGCATAAAAACGTCAAATAACATCACTGTAAGTCATAAAATGTCATAAAAACATGATAATGTTGTAAGGCATAAAATGTCAAAAAATGTCATAGTATAGTAAGGCATAAAAATGTAAAAACAAACGTCATATTAAAATAAGGCATTAAAACGTCAAAAAACGTCATAGTATAGTGAGGCATAAAATGTCAAAAAACGTCATAGTATAGTGAGGCATAAAATGTGAAAAAAATGTCATAGTATTGTAAGGCATAAAAATGTCAAAAAACATCATAGCATAGTAAGGCATAAAAACGTTATAGTATAGTAAGGCATAAAATGTCAAAAAACGTCATAGTATAGTAAGGCATAAAAACGTAAAAAAACCATATACCATAGGAAGGCATTAAAACGTCATAGTATAGTAAGGCATAAAATGTCAAAAAACTTCATAGTATAGTAAGGCATAAAAATGTAAAAAAAACTGTCATATTAAAGTAAGGCATAAAAACATCAAAAAACCATATGCTATAGAAAGGCATAAAAACGTCATAGTATAGTAAGGCATAAAATGTCAAAAAACGCCATAGTATACTAAGGCATAAAAATGTAAAAAAACGTCACTGTAAGGCATAGTAAGGCTTACGTCAAAAAACGTCATAGTATAGTAAGGCATAAAAATGTAAAAAAAAAAGTCATATTAAAGTAAGGCATTAAAACGTCAAAAAACGTCATAGTATAGTAAGGCATAAAAACCTCAAAAAACCATATACTATAGGAAGGCATAAAAACGGCATAGTATAGTGAAGCATAAAATGTCAAAAAACGTCATAATAAAGTAAGGCATAAAAACGTCATAGTGTAGTAAGGCATAAAAATGTAAAAAAAAAAGTCATATTAAAGTAAGGCATTAAAACGTCAAAAAACGTCATAGTATAGTAAGGCATAAAAATGTAAAAAAAAACGTCAAAGTATATTAAGGCATAAAAACGTCAAAAAATTTCATAGTATAGTAAGGCATAAAAATGTAAAAAAAAACATCATATTAAAGTAAGGCATAAAAACGTCAAAAAACCATATACTATAGGAAGGCATAAAAACGTCATAGTATAGTGAGGCATAAAATGTCAAAAAACTTCATAGTATAGTAAGGCATAAAAATGTAAAAAAAAAAGTCATATTAAAGTAAGGCATTAAAACGTAAAAAAAAAGACAGAGTATAGTAAGGCATAAAAACGTCATAGTATAGTAAGGCATTAAAATGTCAAAAAACGTCATAGTATAGTAAGGCATAAAAACGTCATACTATAGTAAGGCATAAAATGTCAAAAAATGACATAGTATGGGAACGCATAAAAATGTCAAAAAACGTCATAGTAAAGTAAGGCATAAAATGTCATAGTATAGTAAGGCAGAAAAAGTCAAAAAAACGTCATAGTATAGTAAGGCATAAAAACGTCAAAAAACGTCATAGTAAAGTAAGGCATAAAAAGTCAAAAAAACGTCATAGTATAGTAAGGCATAAAATGTCAAAAAACGTCATAGTATATAAGGCATAAAATGTCATAGTATAGTAAGGCATAAAATGTCAAAAAACGTCATAGTATAATAAGGCATAAAAATGTCAAAAAACCATATACTATAGGAAGGCATAAAAACGGCATAGTATAGTGAAGCATAAAATGTCAAAAAACGTCATAATAAAGTAAGGCATAAAAACGTCATAGTGTAGTAAGGCATAAAAATGTAAAAAAAAAAGTCATATTAAAGAAAGGCATAAAAACGTCAAAAAATGTCATAGTATAGGAAGGAAAATTTTTTTTTAAAAACCTCACAGTATATTAAGGAATAAAATGTCATAAATACATCATAGTGTAGTAAGTAATAAAAACGTAACACCCAGAGAAAACTCATGCAAGCATTGGGAGAACATGCCATCTCCACACAAATATTTACTCCCAGCCCAAGACTTGAACCCTCAACCTACTGAGTGTGAGGTATCAGCTCAAACCACTCTACCATCATCTTGACCCATCACCCTTTGATAGTATGGTAACCTATAAAAAATTAATTGTATAAGAATGTATAATATGATAAGGCATAAAAACGTCAAATAACATCACTGTAAGTCATAAAATGTCATAAAAACATGATAATGTTGTAAGGCATAAAAATGTCAAAAAATGTCATAGTATAGTAAGGCATAAAAATGTAAAAACAAACGTCATATTAAAATAAGGCATTAAAACGTCAAAAAACGTCATAGTATAGTGAGGCATAAAATGTCAAAAAACGTCATAGTATAGTGAGGCATAAAATGTGAAAAAAATGTCATATTTTTGTAAGGCATAAAAATGTCAAAAAACATCATAGCATAGTAAGGCATAAAAACGTTATAGTATAGTAAGGCATAAAATGTCAAAAAACGTCATAGTATAGTAAGGCATAAAAACGTAAAAAAACCATATACCATAGGAAGGCATTAAAACGTCATAGTATAGTAAGGCATAAAATGTCAAAAAACTTCATAGTATAGTAAGGCATAAAAATGTAAAAAAAACTGTCATATTAAAGTAAGGCATAAAAACATCAAAAAACCATATGCTATAGAAAGGCATAAAAACGTCATAGTATAGTAAGGCATAAAATGTCAAAAAACGCCATAGTATACTAAGGCATAAAAATGTAAAAAAAAACGTCACTGTAAGGCATAGTAAGGCTTACGTCAAAAAACGTCATAGTATAGTAAGGCATAAAAATGTAAAAAAAAAAGTCATATTAAAGTAAGGCATTAAAACGTCAAAAAACGTCATAGTATAGTAAGGCATAAAAACCTCAAAAAACCATATACTATAGGAAGGCATAAAAACGGCATAGTATAGTGAAGCATAAAATGTCAAAAAACGTCATAATAAAGTAAGGCATAAAAACGTCATAGTGTAGTAAGGCATAAAAATGTAAAAAAAAAAGTCATATTAAAGTAAGGCATTAAAACGTCAAAAAACGTCATAGTATAGTAAGGCATAAAAATGTAAAAAAAAACGTCAAAGTATATTAAGGCATAAAAACGTCAAAAAATTTCATAGTATAGTAAGGCATAAAAATGTAAAAAAAAACATCATATTAAAGTAAGGCATAAAAACGTCAAAAAACCATATACTATAGGAAGGCATAAAAACGTCATAGTATAGTGAGGCATAAAATGTCAAAAAACTTCATAGTATAGTAAGGCATAAAAATGTAAAAAAAAAAGTCATATTAAAGTAAGGCATTAAAACGTAAAAAAAAAGACAGAGTATAGTAAGGCATAAAAGCCTCATATTAAAGTGAGGCATTAAAATGTCAAAAAACGTCATAGTATAGTAAGGCATAAAAATGTAAAAAAAAATGTCATATTAAAGTAAGGCATTAAAACGTAAAAAAACCGTCAAAGTTTAGTAAGGCATTAAAACGTCATATTAAAGTAAGGCATTAAAATGTCAAAAAACGTCATAGTATAATAAGGCATAAAACGTCATTGTATAGTAAGGCATAAAAATGTCAAAAAACCATATACTATAGGAAGGCATAAAACGTCAAAAAACGTCATAGTATTGTAAGGCATAAAAACGTCAAAAAACGTCATAGTATTGTAAGGCATAAAAACGTCAAAAAACCATATACTACAGGAAGGCATAAAAACGTTATAGTATAGTAAGGCATAAAATGTCAAAAAACGTCATATTATAGTAAGGCATAAAAAAAAAAAAAAAAAATCATAGTATAGTAAGGCATAAAATGTCAAAAAACGTCACTATAAGGCATAGTAAGGCTTACGTCAAAAAACGTCATAGTATAGTAAGGCATAAAAATGTAAAAAAAAAAGTCATATTAAAGTAAGGCATTAAAACGTCAAAAAACGTCATAGTATAGTAAGGCATAAAAACCTCAAAAAACCATATACTATAGGAAGGCATAAAAACGGCATAGTATAGTGAAGCATAAAAATGTCAAAAAACGTCATAATAAAGTAAGGCATAAAAACGTCATAGTGTAGTAAGGCATAAAAATGTAAAAAAAAAAGTCATATTAAAGTAAGGCATTAAAACGTCAAAAAACGTCATAGTATAGTAAGGCATAAAAATGTAAAAAAAACGTCAAAGTATATTAAGGCATAAAAACGTCAAAAAATGTCATAGTATAGTAAGGCATAAAAATGTAAAAAAAAACATCACATTAAAGTAAGGCATAAAAACGTCAAAAAACCATATACTATAGGAAGGCATAAAAACGTCATAGTATAGTGAGGCATAAAATGTCAAAAAACTTCATAGTATAGTAAGGCATAAAAATGTAAAAAAAAAAATCATATTAAAGTAAGGCATTAAAACGTAAAAAAAAAGACAGAGTATAGTAAGGCATAAATGCCTCATATTAAAGTGAGGCATTAAAATGTCAAAAAACGTCATAGTATAATAAGGCATAAAACGTCATTGTATACTAAGGCATAAAAATGTCAAAAAACCATATACTATAGGAAGGCATAAAACGTCAAAAAACGTCATAGTATTGTAAGGCATAAAAACGTCAAAAAACGTCATAGTATTGTAAGGCATAAAAACGTCAAAAAACCATATACTACAGGAAGGCATAAAAACGTTATAGTATAGTAAGGCATAAAATGTCAAAAAACGTCATATTATAGTAAGGCATAAAAAAAAAAAAAAAAAAATCATAGTATAGTAAGGCATAAAATGTCAAAAAACGTCATAGTATAATAAGGCATAAAAACGTCATATTACTGTAAGGCATAAAAATGTGAAAAAAACGTCAATGTATAGTAAGGCATAAAAACGTCAAAAAATGTCATAGTATAGTAAGGCATAACAATATTTTAAAAAACGTCATTAAAATAAGGCATAAAATTTCAAAAAACGTCATAGTATAGTAAGGCATGAAAACGTCATAAAGTAAGGCATAAAATGTCAAAAAACGTCACTGTAAGGCATAGAAAGGCTTACGTCAAAAAACGTCATAGTATAGTAAGGCATAAAAATGTAAAAAAGAAATCATATTAAAGTAAGGCATTAAAACGTCAAAAAACGTCATAGTATAGTAAGGCATAAAAACGTAAAAAAAACCCAAAGTATAGTAAGGCATAAAATTTCAAAAAACGTCATAGTATAGTAAGGCATAAAAAACGTCATAGTATAGTGAGGCATAAAATGTCAAAAAAACGTCATAGTATAGTAAGGCATAAAATGTCAAAAAACGTCACTGTAATGCATAGTAAGGCTTACGTCAAAAAAAGCGTCATAGTATAGTAAGGCATAAAAATGTAAAACAAAAGTCAAAGTATAGTAAGACATAAAAACGTCAAAAAACCATATACTATAGGAAGGCATAAAAACGTCATAGTATAGTGAGGCATAAAATGTCAAAAAACTTCATAGTATAGTAAGGCATAAAAATGTAAAAAAAACGTCACTGTAAGGCATAGTAAGGCTTACGTCAAAATAGTCATAAACATTTCATAGTTTTATAAGGCATAAAACGTCAAAAAACATAGTATACTAAGGCATAAAAACGTCAAAGAACGTCATAGTATAGTAAGGCACTGGAGTCACTAATTAACCTCAAAATGGTCTTTGGTTTATGGAAGGAAGGCAGAATACCCTGAGAAAACTCATGGGAGAACATGCAAACTCCACACAAAAACCTACTCCCGTTCTGGGATTTGAACCCTCAACTTACTGAGTGTGAGATATTAATGCAAACCACTGTACCATCATCTTAAGCCTTCTTCTAACTAATAGTATAGTGACCCATAAAAAATTAATTGTATAAGAAGGTATAATAGCATCATAATATGGTAAGATATAAAATTTCAAAAAAATGTTTTAGTATAGTAAGGCATAAAAATGTCAAAAAACGTTACTGTAAGGCATAAAATGTCATAAAAACATGATAGTATTACCATAGTATTGTAAGGCATAGTATAGGAAGGAATAAAAATTCATAAAGACGACATAGTATAGTAAGGCATAAAACTTGAAATATGTCATAGTATAGTATGGCATAAAAACATCATAGTAATGTAAGGCATAAAAGTCACAGTATACTAAGGTATTGGAGTCGCTAATTAACCTAAACACCAGCCGGTGTTTGATCCCTCAGCCTACAGAGTGTGAGGTAACAAGACTAACCACTGTAGCATCATGTTGACCCATACCAATTCATGGTAGATTAAGGCATAAAAACATCATTGTATAAGAAGGTTTAAAATAGTCATATCATCATAGTATGGTAAGGCATATAAAGTCAAAAAAACGTCATAGTATTAAAAAACTTCAAGAAACATCATAGTACAGTAAGTCATAAAAACATATATAAAGAACTCGTGGGGCATTTGAAGCGCTCTACGGGGCCCCCTGGGTGGGTTCTAAGCAGCCGCTTAGTTCACTTATGCCTTGGACCTCACATCTGTAGTCTGCCATCTTCACAAATTAATGTCAACTTAATCAATACTGAGAGGAGGCCAGGATCTCATTGACTGTGATTGTGAATATAACTCCATAAACATAATTTTGACATTTGGTGTATGATTTCCATCCATGTTCACACAACGTACCTATCAAATTACATGAGTATGTGGAATTATTAAGCAGGGAAAGATCGTTTTTGCATCAAAGAGCAGATTGGTTGGGTGGAAGAGGGGCAGTGTGTGTGTGAGTGTGTGTGTCTGCTTTCACGGGGTGGCTGTCTACTTTGCCACTAAGCGTGTCATGAAATGCCTATAAAAAATTAAAGCAGGAATACAGGCGCGTTATGTTTGCACACACACACAGTTGTCTGCTAGGCATCCCAGTGTGGAAGCATTTAACTCAGCCCAGACAGAATGCCAGCAGAGAAAAAGGGCTCAAAAAAAATGAAAGCCAAAGACGACCGGTGGACTGCTGCGATGATCTGAGCGGCAAACTTCTCCCAACTGTTCAACATGTGAAAAAATCTCTGTAACATCAAAGTTGCCCTGAAGGCTTACTGGCGTGCTCGAAGCCCGTCTGCATGCGTCTAAAGAGTCGGAGCCTCCACTCCCAGGCTTTTAGCTGCCTCTCCCGGTCGGATCCCTCCCGTTCACAGGGCCCCTCGCTCCGCACCTGGGCCTGAAGTTCTGACACCCGCTGCTCGGCCTCCTGCACCAGGGTGGCCAAATGCACTGCTCGGCCCTCCAGACTCACAACTAAGAAACACATGGGAGAGACAACAAGAGAGAAATAAGTCAATTCATGCCCACTGTATTAAAAGAAAATTACCCTTAGACACATGTTAAAGTGACTCCATTATGTTAAAATGACTTTGACATCCAGAAAATACTTTTATATTCACACATAAAAACAATTGGTAAATAGACGTCAAAGCTGAGCAATGCTGGTCTATAAATCTGAGTGGGCTGTTTTTCCAACCAAGATTCAAAGAGTAAATGCGAAATACTGTGAATGTGAAACGACGATAGTGAAAGTTCTTAATTAAAAGAAAATTTTCCTGTACAAACTTTACTTTCTTGATTTGAACTATTAAATCTACTAGAACAAAAACTGTGTTCATTACAATATAATTTACGAGCTCAATCATGAAAGTCGATATTGTGTCGGCTTTACTTTGATCAAGTGCTTCAACAATGCACGTGGCAATACTGATATTGCAAGGAATTGCCTGCAATGTTGCAAATTGCTTTTGCAGGCCACGCTTTTTAATGTCTTTGTTTGCCAAAATGCTGTGGCAGATTCCTCAATAAACTTCATTTAATGTAACTAAGCAGTCCCTCTTTAGAGATGACATCACCTAGAAAATGACACAGAAAATGGGGCAATGAAAGTAAGAGGAGTGAGAGAGGGAGGAGTATTCTTCATATGCGGTTATAAGGGAACACAAAATGGTGGGAACATGCATAGACATCATTTTAAACGGCCATTGTAAAACTATTTTTCCGCAAAACTTGTGGAAAAATGTGTATAACTCATCTATTTATATCGTATACCACAGCCTCGCGCTGCCTCCATCGGAGGAATGTTTTTCTCAAAGGGGGTAGGGTGTTACTAAAACAATGTGAACGATGATGTTTACTTAAACAAAAAACACATCACTATAGTAAATGAGATGTAACACCCAATGAAAATATTCTAATCATGGCTGAGCGGTTAGCGATGGTGGCTGGTGGAGGCGTAACACGAAGATCAAAGGGCTCAATCACGGCAATTGCAAATGCACACAGATCACTCTAAATAAAACTATACAACAGGTAATGTAAAGCTGTTAAGGTCACAAAGGACAGTAGCATACTGTACTTCTTCTTTGGTGGCTGGTCATTCTTGGAGTGTTTGGGACTGGTGTGTGTCTGTGTTTAGTCTGTGTGGTCTGTGTTTGTTCATTGTAGATTCCACTGTTGAGCGTTAGATTCCACTGTTGACAGTAAGTTTAAAGCTCCGTGTCAAAATGTCCATCTGGGTGTTTAATTCTGCGGCTCTCTCTGTGTCTCCTCAGTGGCTGTGAGCTTCTCTTTGAATCCGAGCGTCTTTTCTGGGTGTCAGTTTTGTTGTTCTCTTCAGCCACTTGTGTGAAGACCTGAGGGCCGTTTGTCACTTTTAGAAAGAGGTAAAATGAACCTGAGTTTTAAGGTCAGGGTTTCAGTTAGGATTGTTGCTGAGAATCCTTGGACGGATAACTGCTGAAGGTCCATGTTGATTTACATTTCCAACCCTTCTAGGCCTAGAAACGGGTCCAGATGCTGTCACCAGTGTGTACGTGTGTCTTGATTTGTCCTTATTTCACATCAAGGCTGAGAGCCTCAACAGGACATTAAAGTGGCTCTGTCGTATTGAGAGCCGTCAAGGGATTTATAACGTGAATATGAAGTTGCTTTAGAGATTTGTTTGATTGTCTTTGTCTGCCCTTGTCTCTCTGGTAACCACACACTGTAAAGTCAAGCACGGCAAATATCAATAAGCATCAAAATCAATTGCTTTCAGAGCTTAAGGAAAAGTCTGCAGCGTCTCTGATGTCAATTCTCCTCAGATGGAGTTTGATTAGTACATGCTTACAAAAACAGAAGGCAAGCCTTTCCTTTCCTTATGTGCTGTCTCTCTCTCTCTCTCTCTCACACACACACACACACACACACACACACACACACACACACACACACACACACACACACACACACACACACACACACACACACACACACACACCACACACTCTCTCATGAGTTATTTGGGTTCTGGAGAGAGAGCACAATCAAAGAGCGAACTTCAGTAAACACCACTTTCCATTCAAGTGTTTTCAATTTAATGATACCTTTATAAGATGTCTGGCTCAGCTCTGAAGAAGTGTGTGTGTGTGTGTGTGTGTGTGTGTGTGTGTGTGAGTGCGCACAAGTACAAACACAAACAGCCTCGGAGCCTTACTGGCGAGTTCTAATCATTAACAGAAGAAGGGAGCGGAGGCTCAGCAGATCACAGACAGTGAAAAGTGCTCACGAAGATGACTAATATTGCATCATGATTACCACCCCTTCATCGCCTTTAATATGTTTTCACTGCCAAAAGACCACAGAAAGAAATGAGTGAGTTTGTCAATAGTGCGTGGACGAATGCAGCACTGGTGCACATGGTGGAAGATTGTGTTGTTGGTTGTGTGTGCATCGTTGCTTTGGGCAACACCTGCAGTAGCTTTGGTTTTAGCTGATGTTGTGACAGCAGCTTTGGCTTCCATAACAACAGTTGCAGGTTCCCACTGAGCGGCTGCTGAAGCCCAAACAAAGTTTCTGATATCAGCTCTGAGCTCTGCTGAAGACTGAAATCTACAAAGGGAAAAAAATGATTAGAGATCTGTCAGTGGGTGACAGATGTGGTTTTACTTGTATCATTAGCTTGTAAAGGGTACAAGTGGTGATTGGCAGAAGACAACTAACTTTGACTTTTTCCACACATCACACACGATTCGATTGGCTTAAGGATCAGGCAAATCAACAAGCTTCCTGCTGAAAGCCAAGGTAGCATTTGCTATGGTGTGACTCACCTGTGGGCAAGCCAAAGTTATATTAGCAAAAGAAAAAAGCTTGTCAAAATTTACAAGGAAAAAACATGAATACATGAGAGAAGCATTACTCTTATTAGTACAGACATTTTCTACAGAAAAAAAGATGAATAGAGTGACTACACTCAATTGTATCTAATGATTATCTCTTTATAATGGTATGGACTGTAATAATAGGCTTAATCGGAGCTTTGGGAACTTTGCATGATCTCCCTTTAAAATATGTTTCAGGTTTTATTCCAGTGTGTTACTCAATTATAGAAAATGAATACACTCCAGAAAGTAGGTGTTTGTGCTATGACATAATGACAAATAGAAAAAACAACAAAAAAAACAATTTGTTACCTCCATTGTGTGTGCGTGTGTGTGTGTGTGTGTGTGCGTGTTGCGTGTGTCCACTCTCTGCTTCATCACCATATAAGATATAACTTTCACATAGGGATCCTCTACTCACAGTGGGGACTCTCCTTGGCACCGGCTCGCAGGAGCAGCTTGGCCATGGGCACGTTGTTGGTCATGATGGCGATGTCGAGCGGCAGGAGGCCCTCGCTGTTTGGAGTGTTGAGGTCCAGCTCTTCCAGACTGTACTGGGAGAGAAGCAGCTGTACCAAGTCCAACTCCTGGTGCTCCACTGCCTCAAACAACGCTTCATTACTCTGGAACTGCGACACAAACACAGTTCACATGGAGTTGAATGGGAAAAGCTCATATTATGAGACTTTGAGACATTTTAGTTTTTATCAGTGAATGTTCAGCATTGTAATCATGTGCAACCTGCTCCCCCTACAGACACCCACAATGCCTCTCTCTAAACACTTTCTTGCGCTACAATAGTTAGATAGGTGGGTGTGTGATCTTACTACCTGAGCTTCTCTAACTATCTCAAGTATATGTTTTCCCTGCCTATTTTTAGACTACAATGTTCCTGGGCTTGTTATTTTTTCCTTTTCTCTCTCTCTGACTTACTATGGTGGTTTTGCGCAGCCTCTCCTTGTCTCCTCCCCGTCCTGACACCACACTGTCCTCCAGGGCAGGGGGGTTGGTGCCCACACGGAACTTTCCAGACAAGTTGCGGTATAGGCGGCGAGCCGCGCTTGGCGAGGACAGGCTGGCTGACTTGCGGGCTGGGGCCGGCTGGTGGGCCTGGTCCCCCCTCATGGGCTGCGTCATCTTGGCCGAGTCAGCCCTGGAGGAGAAACAGGTGGGAAGAGAAAAAAAAAGTGAAATATGACATTTCATACAATACATGAACCATGTGATCTCTTTTCGCACATTTCAAGACTTTACATCTTTAGAAAAGATCCCAGGGCTCACGGCCAAATGCTAAAGTGCAAGAGTTCCAAAAGTGAGAACAGGGCACACTTCGGTTCTGAAAAGTATTATTTAAAAACCAAACTTGCAGCCTCCAGAGCTTCATTGTGACATGATGCCCCAGTGACGGTATAGTCACTGGAAATTTGGCATACCAAGTAGTTTCTGTTTTTTCTATAAAGTTATTTTTTTTGGGCATTTTTTGCCTTTATTCTGATAGCACACTGAGAGAAAGACAGAAAGGTCAGGGAGAGAGAGAAGGGATGACATGCAGCAAAGGGCCACGGGCCGAACTCAAACCTGGCCCGCTGCGGTTAGGAATAAGCCTATGTGGTACGCACTCTACCAGGTGAGCCACCGGGGCGCTCCATGCCAAGTAGTTTCTTGGTGACAGGCTATTCAGCAACCAAGTTTAGATTGTGGCTCTGGAAAACAGCACCAGAAATTCATAGGGCTGAATGTGGCAATACTGTTTTAAGTGCCAAGGCATCAGGGTCTTACATGACTCACATTGTACTATATAACAGCTCCACATATCATTGTTGAAACACATTTAATGCCTAGTGTTGATGTAACAGTATGTATGGCAGTGCTGTCAAGATTGTTGGATTGTAACCCCTTGAAGCAAAGCAATGTCCCCTCATGACCTCCTATCACACACTGCGTATGAAGGATGGTGAACAGCTAATCTAAGGTTTATTTTGACGTTTCAGTTTTTCTAACATTATCTGGAAAAAAAAGCAGGATCCAAAACGTGGTTATCAAAGGAACAATACATCTACATAATTGTTTTTTTTTTAAATCCCGTTAATACCGGAACCCCCCAAAATGATCTTCCTTCCCCCTGGGAGGCAGATCCAAACACCTGGCTGAGAGCCGCTGATCTATGGCATGGTGATAAATGACAATGATCTGCCAGATGGACACCATGTTGGCATATGAGTCATCCTGCACTGGCAATGTCAGCCTGGTAGCCAGTTTGCAAGCGCTGTTCTGAAACAAGCATCTCTTGCCACTGGCGTCTTGGCATCACTGGTATGATGACTATGCTGCTTCGCTCCATTCTGCCATGGGAACTATGTAGATGATGGTGAGTTTCTAGGGTGAGTCTGGTACATGGCGTTCACACACACTCGACTGCTGAAGGAAATGTCAGCAGGACTCTTCGTGCGATGGTGATAGACTCCGTGACGGGTCCCGCCAAACAGAGGCAGAGAGATAAATGAATTCCTAAAGGGTGCACTTTCAACACCTTTCCCTCCCTCTGTTCCTCCCTCCCCTCTTAACATCTCATGAACTCCCTTTTTATCATCTTCTCACCTCTCTGTTTTCTCCATTCCTGTCCCTTGCTCATGGGCTTTCACTCTTTCCCCTTATCCCCTTATTGCCTTCTTATTTCTCTTCTTCTATCTCCCAAACACCTTTCTCCTGGCCCTGATTCAATTCTGGATCCCTCTTTTATTGCAGTAAAGATAAAGATATAAACAAATATAAACAATAAAGAATCTCTCTGAAATAGATACAGTTCAGTTTCGTACCATTTCTGGAAAAGTAAAAAGGTTTAATAGGTCACCTTAATAAGTAGGTTATATCTAATCTTTTTTTTTTAGATATTTATGTTCTAAAAGAACAAAATAAAGATGATTTACATATTTGATCAGAATGAGAGCATGCATGTCTTTCGGCATTTGGTGACCTCCTCATTAAACAACTTTGCTGTAGCCCATGGATCATAATTTGAATCCCTGCAGCCATCAACGTTTTCGTCTCCAGCCATGTGTCCTGTTCAAGTCCTTGAGAAATGCTTGCTTATTATCGGTCACTCTGGAAAACAGCATCAGTTAAATACCACAAATGTAAATGTTGTTCTCAAAAAGCAATGGTTTGAACAGGAGCAGGGACAGGTTGAGGAAAGTAAATAAAGCTTGAGTTAGTTTGGGCCATCACGCCATATGCCAAGAAGTATCACACAGGCCAAGAACAGATTTGTCAAGGTGAGAACATCTGTAGGAAAAATGTTATTTATACTCCCGCTCCGCTATGGACGTGTGAACCCACACGAGCATACACACACACACACACACACACACACACAAGCCCTCCCCCCAACACATGCAGTTCGTACAACAGCTGACAGCGGCCCACATTGTAGACTTTAAAGCAGCTACAAGCCCCCGCAACAAGCCCTTTTTCACAGGGCCGATACACCTAAAATACCCCCGATCCCTGTGCCTTCCCGCTCCGTCCCATCCATCTCCACTCCATCCCGTAATAGAGGCCTTATTTTAGACATCCTCGTGTTCCCGGCTGGGCCTAACCTATTCCAGGGTTCCAGATAAAGCGCGGCAGGTATTTGGAATAATTTTTCCATGGGCCTGGCCCGGAAGATAAAACAAGAGATATATTTGTAATGCATGTGCCGGTATCCCATTTCAAAGAGAAAGCCCATTGGAATCCAGCCCTAGGCTTATTGTTATTTGCCTGAGATGGAACAGACGACTTTTTTCTGTCGGCAGGACGGTGCCCCATCACTCTCTGACGACATTAGGGAGTGTGTAATGTGGTGTGTGTGTGTGTGTGTGTGCTTTCAAAGAGACTGGCTGCATCCTACACGTGAGATTGGGATGTCATTCCCCAATGACATGCCCCCTACCCTACAGAAAGATAAATGGACGGTACATAACAAACAGAGATGTTTAAAAAAAGCTATACAAAATGCCACCCTAACAAGCAAGTGGCTGAGAAAGAGAATGTATGATGATAAGAAATGAATGCAAGGATTTCAACACAGCTTTTTCAGCCACCAGTTTGTTCATACTGTTAATAGATGACCATTATGAGGACTGCATGCTTTTGTTACCTCATCCAGTCAATGGCCTCAGTGGTGATTGAACAGGAGCGTGGGCTGGCTGAGCACTG